>NW_005187432.1:193398-195141 GCF_000239375.1 Pundamilia nyererei | reverse complement strand
CTAATTTACCCACCTGAGGGCCCGGCTGAGCTTGTCGTAGTTCATATGTGGTTTGCCCTTCCTCTCGCCCCACAGCCTGGCCAACATCTCAGGGTCCCTAATGACAAACTCGCCCCACTCCCCTCCCCAGCCGATGGCCCCGCCCTCGCCTCGGCCCAGTAGCTCGAGGAGGAAGTGCCAAAGCTGGATCTGTCGGGAGCCGGGCGACCACGTGGGTTTGTAGGCCCAGTCAGGAAACAGCACTGCTGGAGAAGCAATTAGGAAACAAGGAAAGTCAGCAATCTAAAATTCAGTGGTGTGTGTGTTTGAGTCCCCATTAAGGTTGCTCATTCATTTTTCTCAGGAAGCTACAAATCACACTTTGATTTGCTGGGTTAATATCTTGCATTATTGGTTAAAGTTAGGTGAGAAGTAAGCAAACATGAGCTGTAAACTGTATATAAATGATGGGACGAGCTGAGCATTTAATTGACCATTATGATTTTATTTTTTAGAAGTCAGATGTTTTTCTAAACTAAGACATGGACGCGATCACCGGGCATGCATACTCTTAAATCATGCTCAGGTTTCTTGCCTAATTCCTCCATATGGGACCATAATTAGAAAAAAATAAACTGACATCAGATTTTATTAAATAAAACTTTAACCAGCATTTGAGACCATAAACTCACCAGGAATGTGTTTTTATAAATCAAGTTTAAAAAAAGGTTTTTATTTTTTGTTTCTCTACCGACTGAATACAATGAATGTAATTTTTTCAACCACACACGTCGCCCCCTGTTGGCCATTACAAAGACTGCAAGTTTAATGCCAAATACACTATCATAATAACACATTACTGGTAAGTGGACTTTATCCAGTTAGATTCAGTGAGTGTGGCTGTTTCTTGTACTAAAACCTTGAAAAAGACAGAAGACGTAATTATTGGAATGATTAATTATGAATATTTGTTATTTGATTCATATCTAGAAGGTAATGTGTCTCATGTTTTGTTCAGATTGGGGATTTTTTTATTCTTTTAATCTTTGTGACAAGCTCAAAACTGCTATTAATGTAACAGAATAAAAACGCCACTGCATACGTTACATTACATGCTAATACGCTAATTTGCCATAAATCACCTCTCTGTCAGAGTTAAACAAACATATATGAAGTTTGCTGTGTGGAAGTTGTTGTTGTTTTTTGCTGAAACAAAAATTGCTGCACATCATGAAAAGAAGCTCCTAATATAACATCTTATTATCACCATATCAGATCGTGACTCCAATAGGCTTTGGTTTCTTTTTCTTTATTCCACAATGATTGTACGGATTTTTGCAAATGAGATTTTGGTCGTAGAGGAGTTTAACTGAATCTCTGTTTCATCCAGACATGTCATAAAAAAACACAGGCACAAACAATGAATATTTCTCATCATTTGTTTTGGTGGTCGTGAAGCTTTGTTGTTCTGTGAGCACAAACTAATAACTCTGCGACTATGAGAAAATAATTTCAAGCTTATTCAAGCTCAGCTCATTATTTTGGGTTCAGAAATATGCTCATCTGTTTCAGAGGTTTCTTACTGCAAGCTGGTTATCTGTAAATTCTTCCACAAGGAAATAGATTGTCCTTGGATCTGTCTGAAGCTTTGCTATTTGAGACAAGACTGTAAACTTCAACAAAATTAATAAGGTGACGTGAATACATTAAAGCATAGATGGTTGTGTGTCTGTCTGTGTTAGCCCTGTGATAGACTGGCAGCCT
>NW_005187432.1:189664-193111 GCF_000239375.1 Pundamilia nyererei | reverse complement strand
GTAATATAGTTTATAAGCTGGTAAAAACTGAAGTGTTAAAAGTTAAGACCAAGTTTTTTGGGGGGGAGTTAGAAAATGGATTACTAGATGATTAAGTTGTAACATATTTTAATTTAACTGAGCAAATAAACTCTAAAATAACAGCTCTGATGTGTCACCTCTCTGGTGGGGATGGAGCTAGCGCTTGTGGCCAAGAAATGCCAGCTAGATATAGTCGGTCTTGCCTCAATGCACAGCCTGGGCTTGGGAACCTGTAGAGGGGCTGGACTCCATACTACTCTAGGGTACTACTCTCTGTTGAGAGGAAGGTAGCAGTGTTGGGTATGCTTAGTTACCAGTTCAGTATCTTGAGGATTGTTGGACTTCTTCGCTTAACCTCAGCTTGTCTATAATAAGCATCATGGCTGAGGTTAAGGGTGTTCTTTGCAGGTGGCATGAGGACTGTAGGCCAATCATAATTTTAGATCTGTGGTTTCAGGTTTTGGACACTTGGGTGAAGAACAGCAGAGTTGTGAACTGAACCCCAGCTTGCAGTGAGTTGAATCAAATAGTGGGGGAGAATGCTGAACAGGCTTACTGAACCTATACATATAGGTTCAGGTACACCAGAAGGTTAATAGATGTTCAGTAGCAATCTGAGGGACTCTGAGGACATAAAGTCCAAATGGATCATGTTCTGCACCTCCATTGTTGAGGTGGCTGTATGGAGTTGTGGCCTCAAAGTGCTTGGCTAGGAAGTAATCTCAGAACCAGATGTTAGACATTGGAGATGAAGAGAGAGCCGTCAAGCTGAAGAAGAAGTCCTACTGAGCATGATTAGCCTTTGGGACTCAGGAGGCAGTTGACAGGTACTGACCAGCCAGTGCAGCTCTGGCAGTAGCCAAAAACTTGCATGTGGGAAGATTTTGGTGAAACCATGGAGAAAGACTTTCAGTCTTGATGCAATTCTGGGAAACTGTCAGGTGACTCAGGAGGAGGAAACAGTTTCCTGTTTACACTGTATACAGCAGGAGGTAGTCAGGCAGAGGAAAGAATATTTTGAGGATCTCCTCAATACTATTGAAAAGCTTTCTGTAGTGGAAGCAGAGTCTGGTAATGAGGGAGAGGATTTGCCCATGACTGGAGATGAGGTCACAGACCATCTCTCTGTCCTCTTGTGAGTAGGCTAGTATCTTCTTCACTTTATTTACTTCTAGTCAACTTGTTCCACTGTCTTGTTCTTAATCTTCCTTGAAAAGAATGTTTACTGGTATCAAAATCAGCTTCTCTGCTTAACTAGAATAATGTCCTAAAAGATCCCCGAGTAAGTAAACTGATGGTGGAAATAAAACTGACAGATGTTCACGCTGGTATGCTCATGGACATTATAGCTTCAGTTTTAACTTAAGTACAGACTAAATATTAATATCGAAGGTCAAAATGGAGCAGCTTGTATCAGTTGCTGATTGGTCAAGGTGGCATCAAGACTGCACGACTTGCTGGCGCTGACATGATGACATATCATTCCTTTGTTTCTCGCAGTTTTATCTATTTTTATCACGCATCCGAATAAGATCTGCACCGAATGAATACATAATAACTCTTACATAAATATGAACGCTATCCCACACAAATGTCTACCCACACATATGTAAATAACTGAGATGAACGCACACCGACACACACGGTCTTACTTCTGCTCCAATAAGGTGAGGAAAGGTGACCGACTGAGGAGCTGCAGCTGCACTGCATCTGTTACAAAATACAAACAGATAAAACTCGTCAGTGTCTTCGCTGGACTGATGGGTGAGAAACGAGAAGAAAATATCTTATAAAAAATATTAATTACCTCTCATCTGGTGTGAAATTAGCCATCACAACAAAGCACAAATGCAGCTGATTGCAGCAACTTATTCTTTCACCATCACCCACAAATTAAATCAATGGCAAAGCCAATCTCCCAATTGTATATTAGATCAATATAAGTAAATGAATATAATGTGTATGTATGCCCTGACAGTTTATAATGTGCCTGGAATTGCATTTGACTCAATAGCTGGTTTTACAGTGGCTTAAATGTGTGAAAGCACCATTTTTACCTGCAGACATTGTTTAATACTCTATATTTTTCTATAATTTCATCCTATAAACACACACACACACACATCACTCGCCCACAGACACAATGACCTTCCCAGGCGATTCACAGCAGCAGAGACACCCACCATCTTCCCTGCAAGGCTGAAAACTCATCTCTTCAAGAAGTACTTCACATAACCCTCTTCCCCCAACTGAATGATGCCTCCTCTGCTATAAGCCCTCTTCCATCGGCTGTAATATCCTCTTATCTTGGAGCAACAAAAAAAAAACAAAAAAAAAAACGATGTCTGCCTTCAGCTCTTATTTTATTTCCTTCTCCCATGCAGCACTGCTCTCACACATGATCACTGCAGGGTCACAGGGACATTATCAGGAAACCGCGGGAGACGAGCCAAAGTCGTTTCACTTGTTAAGGCCGATGATTAGACAAAAACAAGCTCCAAGTTGTTCCGCTTCAAGATTGAAAAACAAACTAAAACATGGGATCAAAAGAGGACTGCAGATGAATTAGAGTTAATTTAGTTTAGCTTTCTGTGCAATTTTATGCAGACTTTGGCTCTCATATTTAAATTTCCCCCCTTTTTATTGGTTGTTTTGGTGGTTAACTACAATTTTTTACTCCATAAGAGCACCAAGTGCCTAAAAATGCAACTCTAACTCCACCATAAATCTAATGGTAACTAGTTGAAATCATTATTTCAGAGAAGCACAACATTTTCACAGGGTTTTTTTTTTAAGTAGGTGAATTTAAGGTCAAAATTTAACTAATCATTAAAAAATAATTTTGTTTACAAAGAGCAGCCTAATTCAGAAGCTCCCGTGCAAGTGTAATCATAATGCAATTGGTCCTGTTACCTTGATTGGAGCCAAAGTGGAAAACTCTTCGTTAAGATGAGTAACAATGATCAGTTTGTCTGCCGGCCCACTTCCAATCTGGGAGGACTGAAGGATGGATGGACCGAATCTTAAACCCTCTATCTCATCTCACCCCCTAACCGCACACAGACACACACTCCCACCTCCCCCTTCCCTCCTACAACATTACTCCCTCCTTTCCCCAGCCCCAGAATTAGGAAGACTGGGGCATGACAAAAAGATGTTGATTACACTGATGGTGAATGAAGAAAACCCTCCCAAAACATGAAACCATCACTCATTAATGAGTTAGAAATGCAACTTTGATTAGCTGCTGATAGATCATCATCTAACAGTTATTTTTTAACTATATTAACATGTTAATTTGTGTAAAAACAAATAGGGGCAAATGATTGTTATAATTTGCCAGAGCCGTTAAGTGCACCTTTAAATTCCACAAAAAGAAATCATTCAAATTTCCAAGGGAAGTCATATATGGACCACAATGTGTTA
>NW_005187432.1:187787-189520 GCF_000239375.1 Pundamilia nyererei | reverse complement strand
ATATATATATATATATTGCAAAGTTTTAATTTTAAGAGCTTTATATAAAATTTGTAATTTTAAAACATCACTTTTTGCATAGTCTTTTTTATCACCCTTATATGGTTTACTTATGATTTACTCCTTATATGATTTACGTCTTGTAAGCACAGATGAGTTGAGGTCAACAGCTTCTCACAGTGCTTAGATGATTATATGTGAGAGTGGGTCGGAACTAAAAAGCACGAGAAAATAAGGTGTTAGGAAATAGGTGAAGGTACTTTTCTTCTGTGTCATGACTGGAGCATATTAAAGTGAGCTGAGGAGAGAGATATGATTGAGCAGACTGAAGGTGACGGAAGGTTTTTTCTTCCTCGCTGAATCAAATAGGTGATGAACTCAATACCGGAGCCACACTTTAGTCAACGAGAGCCGCTTTTCACTTGACAGGAGTGACTTTGGCCAAGGTCAACAGGCTGTTCAATACTCTGCCGCACAGGCACAGGAGGCCGGTGTAGAGGTGGAGGTAGCGGTGACACATTTTGCTCAAGCTAATGTCCTGCTATTGGTCCCACAGGCCTCGAGCACTTATCGCACTTCTGTGAAGGTGAGGGGGCATTCCTACAGCATGCAACACTAGACAAATAAATAAAACGACTTAAAATGGTTTAGAAGATGTATTACCGTAAATTCTAAATACTTTGATGATTCTAATCAGTTTTTTTACTTCATTTTTTTAATAACAATACATCCATTTCAAATAACTTTTATAATTGGAAGAATTCAAATAATTTTACAGAACAAAACTTTTTTTTTTTTTTACCAAGCAAGTGAAACACTGTGCTTGAAAGTCGCAAAACCTTTAAAGCAAAGATGTAAGGTACAGATGATAAGTCATTTTGACTTATTTTTAATATTAATTCCATTTTTGTTCCCTTTCTTTTAACTTCAAAAAGGAAAATTACATGCTTTTTATAACTGAAACCTTCCTTTTAGTTTCTTCCGTGCTTGTGTTTACGCATCATTAAGGAGAACATTTTGACAGATCGGTAAATCTTGAAATATCAGTTCTGTTTTCGCGTGTGTTTGTTAAATATGAAGTTATAGCTATGAAGCTATAACTGGAAACAGTTGAAAGCAGTGTAGATCTGCTCATAGGTAAGCCTAAGTGTAAACCCGAAAATCTGTACAAAAAAAAATGACAAGTTTTATGTTGACAGGACACGTATGTACAGAATTACATTTTAACCAGACGCTATTATCAGCTTGTTGCCTAGCAACTTCGCAGTAACAAATGTATAGAACTAGGATAGCTTTTTTTATGCTAATACACAATTTATGCTAGTGAACGGCAGTAGCTAAGTATAGAAGATTTCTACTTGTTTCTTAATCAGGTAATTATGCTAATGGAGTATTGGAAAGATTGTATATTGATATCAGCTTCTTTTCAAGACAATCACACACACACAGACAGCATCCAAATCTATATTTTGCAGAGTCTGTGAGAACTGGGTTACGACTTAATCCTACATTACTTAACCCGAACAAAATGTTGTGCTGCTGCATTTGTTGGTGGATTAGCTGTGATTTAGTGTTCCCTATACAGCAGGAGAAAAGACATAAAGAGAAGCTCCCAGCAACAATCTGCTTAGGCTTGTGATGCACATACATCCCTATACAGTCCCCCACCCCTTGCACAAAACACACACACACACACACACACACACACACACACACACACACACACACACACA
>NW_005187432.1:186247-187767 GCF_000239375.1 Pundamilia nyererei | reverse complement strand
CACACACACACACACACACACACACACACACACAGTCCCACCAGCATACACTTATCGTCCCTCAGATGTGATAGCTGACACCGGAGGCTTTTAATTCCAGTGTAAATACAAATACTCTCCCAGACAGCTATCAATTATGCATAGCACTAATTGAGTTGAATGTTGTGCTTTTAGCAGCCTGAGGACCCCGGGTCACATGCAGAGCTTGAAACCAAACACACATAGATAATTGCACATATACGAGAACCCATTCAGTTCCTTTTCCTTCAATTCAACCTTAAAAAACAGAAGTGAGACGACATTTTTTTAGCCTATTACAACAGACTACATACTAGTTTACTACTTTAAGCTGGCTTTGGAAATGTTTTGGCCATTATATTTTACTATGAGCAATAGCCGGTGCAAACATTGCACTTAAGCTACATTACGATATAAAAATGTCTGTATTTGGAGGGAGAAACAATGAGGATTTGACATTCAGTGTCCTTCACAGTGCTGCAAATCTAAAATGAAATCTAAATATGTGGAAAATGATCAGCTAGACTCCTGAACACTGATATTAGCCATAAGTCTCATGTTATAAAATACACAAAACTAAAGTTTGGTGAGCTGATGAGTGAGGTCACTCTGACAGAGCAGAGTTTCATACAGGAAAAAAACCTACAGTGACTTTAATCACAACATGTGGTCTTTTAACCTTTAACCTTAACCAAAGTACTTTTGTTACAAAAGCAAAACCACATGATCCAATCTCATGTTTGCACACTCTCCATCAACCCCAACCACCTCTTCCTGGCTTTAAATTTCTTAAAATATATTTCCTAATCAAGTCAGGCTTTTCTTTTTACATTTCTTTGAAGGTAATAATAGAGTTGCACATAAACTTATTTCTAGGACATCTGGTTTGATCTCACATGAGATGTAAAGCAGGCCCCAAGGGGTTTGACAAAAGTAAAGACTGGTTCATCCATGGTGCAAAAAGAACAGCCCCAAAAGAGACTTTATTGGAAAATGACTCATTAGTTTTTGTTTTTATTTCATCTAATATTAAATTCTTTTTAAATTTTCCTAAAGGACAAGTTTTTTGCTTGAATGATGCGAGCAGAGCTTTTTGATTTAATATTTGTCTAAGCATGTTTTACTCGGTTTGAATAAAAGGTTTTGATTTCCTCCATATTTAAAGTACATTAATCCAACTTTGGATAGTTAAGAGCGAAACAACTTTTGTGCAACAGATACATTTAAAGTAGCTAAAGGCTCGCTTTTAATTAGATCTAAGCTGTTGTCAAAGTCTGTCTTTTTATGAATCCAGAAATTGCTTTTAAGGTCTTAAAAAAGTAATTTCACTTTCTTCCTGTGAGATGAAAAGCTCAACACTTCTTTCATGTTGGTGCAATAGATATGCAGCTAATGTTAAAAAATACTCCTACCATCACCTCTAAGGCTAACTAATTAACACACACACACACACACACACACACACACACACACACACACACACACACACACACACACACACA
>NW_005187432.1:166300-186227 GCF_000239375.1 Pundamilia nyererei | reverse complement strand
CACACACACACACACACACACACACACTGATACACACACTCACACTGATACACACACGCACAGAAAGGAATATAAAAATTACATTTTGGTGATGTGATGTTTCCTAGCGACCAACAGTCACTTTGAGTTTCGGAATCTTGTTAGTGGGGTTGCCGGGCAACAAGGCCAAATAAAATTCTAAGGAATTAAAATACAGCACTCAGCCTGAAACTACATATCGTCATTTTAATATTTCTACAAGATGTAATATGTTAATGAGCTTTAGATGTGCCGGCTGGTAGTATTATTATTATTATTATTAAAGTGCAGCACAGGATGAGATAATAGGGGACATGCCATTGTTCATTTTGTGCTTCATATTTCCCAGAAAAGTATAATTAGTTAAATTAAGAAAATGGAAATTACATGCAGTAAACTATGATTTGAAGGGACCAACCTGGGGACAGTTGCCGTTCCTACACTAATTTAAATTTAACAAAATGCACTGCAAGCTACATTTAGTTTCTTCTGCTTATCCAATTTGGTGGATGGGGTGTTTGGGTCACAGGTCGCCAATCTGTTGCAGGGCTAACACATAGAGTCAGTTTAGAATCACCAATTAACCTGACCCAATGGAGTGTGGGAGGAAGCTGGAGTACTGGGAGAGAACCCACACAGTCACAGGGAAAACATCCAAACTCCACACAGAAAGGCCTTGAAGCCAGGACCTTCTCGCTGTGAAGTGAAACTGCTGTAACACTGTTCTTGGTTTGAAACAAACTTTGTGATTAGTTTAAATATTGTTTGCTCAATCAAAAAAAAATTGGGTTACTAAAAAAATTATATTTCATTAGAATCAGAATCAGAATCAGAATTATCTATTACGCCTAGCTGTTCTTGATTCATTATTGAGTTGCTCTTTCTGTAAAATGTAACAGCTGAAACTGACACCATGAACATGAACATCAAACTGATGCCTTCACTTTGCTGTTTTTGTGTGATCTACAACTTAAAACCCCTTCAAAAAATAATTAAAGGAACAACTGGGGCTATCATACTTAAGCAAATAACTACTGAATGGTTACATTTGATAGAAAAGTCAATATAATTATATTTGCTCTTAAATCTGAAACGTTTTTGACACCTTGTGGGATTAAAGTCCCTTTTAAACGGTCAAAGGCACTTTAAAGACAAAGTTAAAAGATCTCCGGATCTTTTAACTTTGTTAGAGAAGCTTTATGTATGATTCACAAAAAAAGACCATCCTTTTTCATCTCAAACTGGTTGAAAGGTGTATTGTGAGGGTCAAGTTTGTTTCTTTTTTTTAACTCTTAAACTGCCTTATGATACCACGAGGCATGGTGTAAATAACCCCGCTTTTCAAAAATACTCAACTTCAGAGCAGTCCTAACAAAGACAGCTGATAGACAGTAAAAAAAAAATCCTGCTGTTAGTAGTGGATTTAAACAGACACTTTGGAGACACACATAAACACACAAACACACAACAAAGGAAGTGGCCTCATAGTGAGTATAAAAGCTGACAGTTTGGAAATTGAGCCTTCGGACTGATGGGACTGCAGCACCCAGAAGCAGATGACAGAAAGAGAACTGAGGCTTGCAGCACTGTCTGGGGAATATTACAGTAAAGATGCAATATAAACACAGAGCTATGTGAGGAAAACCCCCTTCTCTGCCTCGCTTACTCTCTAGTGTTTCTGTGCCAGATATTAGCCCAGTCTATCACCAAGAGGAACTGTGCAGGGGGATAAAAAAAAACAAACAAATATAATGAAGGACTTCTGCCAGGGTATAATAAGACTTCACATTCCCTGAGGAGCAATTTAGGTAGTGGCGCACAAAAATGGGTCCTGAGACGGGAATTTGCTTTCCACCAAGATTGTCATCCTTGTTGTTTTTTCCCCCCTGCTCTCTTCTACTTGAGCAAGCTGCATTATCTCCTCTGTGTGTGTGTGTTTGCGTGTGGACAGAGGATGAGGAGGATGAGGAGGATGAGAGAACGGGGGGTGGGGGGTGGGGGGGTTAAGTCTGGATTTGATCCCTGCTAAAAGGACTGTTTGTTTTACAGCTGACGACCCCAGAGTTTAATCTGGTGCTTAGCTGCCTGCTCAATCTCTCCTTCTCCTTCATCTCCCTGCATCCTCTCATCCTCACTGCCTCCCTCTCTCTCTCCCTCGCTTTCCCCTTCGTCTCTCTCATTCTCACTCATTCAATCGTATCATCCTCTCACAGAGAGTTACCCCCCTCTCCCTCCTCCCCACACTGAAACCTCTCCATCCATCCTCCTCCCTCCGTCCTCCATCCCTTGTCATCTCCTTATTTCGCTCCTCTTTCTTTGTAGTGCCAGGAGCGCTTGTTCGCGATTTACATTTAACTGGATCCATCAGGTTGTGTGTTAGGCGTAAAATTAAGCTAGTGTTACATCATGCGGTACAGTGTGTCCGTGCGTGTATGTGTGTGTGGGAGTATGTAGAGCTGGAGTGCAGTGAAGGTTTGAGTCCCTGAAATGTCTCAGAGTTCCTGTTTGTGTGGGCTTCTAGACGTGCGTGTGTGTGTTTGTGTGAACTGTGTGTGAGTGAGGGCAGGAGGACAATAGTGAGAGTGTATGTTAAACAGGATGATGGTATTGCAGCAGATGAGGGTCATGCTCCAAGTCTTAAGGGTCAAATCCTGTTAGAAGTAAGAGGGATCAAGGCTTTAGCGAGGCACTGCCTTTTTTCTTAACTGCTGCAATATTCACTGAGAGTGTGCAAGAGAAGCTCTGTGAGTGCGTGTGATACATCCTGTGTGTGTGTGTTTGTGTGTGTGTGTCTGTGGAATAACACATGACCTCTTAAATAAAGCAGGAGATAAGGTGGTGGAAGAAAATTGTGCAGGAAAGGTGAAAAAATCTTCAGGAAACAAAGACGGCATCACTTAGATTCCCCTTTTTTTATTCTTTCCCTGAAGCAAGCAGTCTCAAAGTGTGGCCCGCAGGCCAGTGTTGGCCTGTGGTAATAATTTATAAGGCCTGCGAGTGTGTCAGTCATCCTGGTGCCTCCTCTGAGGTCTAAGTCGTCGTCGGTGACGGTCCAACCCCTAATCTGAACTCTGGGCAAACTCTTCTGTTTTTACTAAGTTGTTCTCCCAAGTCTTGCCGATCGGGGAACAAAAAAGAAAATAATAATTTTAACTGAGAAACATCAAAAACTATTTACATTTTACAAGTTATGTCCATTGTGCCTTTCTACAGGGTTACCATTTAAACCTCATAGGCTTAAACCTTTATCACCCAAGCGTCATACAGGCCGCCTGGATTTATTTGTAATCATTGCTGTAAAATTACAAAAAACTGTTTTCATCTTTCAGGAACCATTTGAAAAATCCACCCTGATGATGATTAAACATCTCAAAACCGACCCAAAAAAGGACAACTAACACAAAACCCCCAAACCTTTGTTACACAGGAAGCACACCCGCATTTTGAAGCAGAAAGCAGAAAACTTGGCACAGTAGAGACTAACTGAGCAGTGACTACTAAATCGATCACAGGCCTGATGGGAAATAAGGGCGATCACTCATGGACCTGAAGGAGAGCTCGAGGAGAAATGAATCTCATCTTGGGTGCACTTCACACAAACAGCGAGAATGGACTTTCAGTTTGAAAGCAGAGACTTTGATAAACGTTATAAATAATAATAATAATGATAATAGTAATCCAAGCCAAGACCCAGGCGTACAGGTGCCAAATATCAGCCCTTGATACATCAGCAACAGATATTGAAGAACAAGAGGACTTTATGGATGTGACAACAAATGTAAAAATCACTGTGATCATTGTGTGCAGCTCTGGAAGCTTTCTGCTATTTTAATCTTTAATAATAAGAAAAATGAAGCATGGATTTGTAATTATTTTGTTTAATGTATATGCTGGCTCCGTTAATTGGCACTCAGTCCTTAAAGCTTTGAGATCGCATTTGTCTCTGTTTGACTGTATTTTATTTAATTTATGCATCAATATGTCTCAGCTTTAAGCCCTCGCTTGCATTGTCTCCCATCAGTTGTGTGTTATGTGTAAGCGCAAACAATGTGTGAGCGCAGGCAGTGCATTATTTCATTATGTTTGCCTTGTTGGAAGACAGAAATCAATCAGTCATCACCAGACTTCTTGTTTTCCTGGCTGTACCAATCAAATATTCCTCATGCATCATTTCACATCATCAAAACAAAACCTGAACCCTTGACCCTTGCAGTAAGGTGATCTGGTGGCTCTGTTGAAAGCGTTTTGCTGGCGTGAAGCGGGCTCACTTATCGCCTTAAAAGAAAGAGTCACTGCAACTGAGTGGAAAGCTGATCGTCTTTATCCTGCCAAGACACATGTCTGTCACGAGGGTTTTGACACATTGGCACACCATCGATGTCATCACGGCACATTAGGGAATCTCTCTTGAAAGAATGGAGCAGAGTTCTAGTGTCTTAAAGAAACAATTTCAAGCTGTTTGATGGTAATCAGGGCTCACCTCCTTACTAAGACGCTCTGCGCTTGTATGTTATATTGTTTTGAAAATGTAAATATTCAGTAATAATATATAGTACTTTAGGTGGAAAATGTTAAAACTGCTTTATTTGATAAAGATAAAGACTTGGATCAGTTTTGAGCTGTGCACTGATTACTCCTGACTTCGCTGAGATTTTAACCTGCAAGTGACCTCAGCATGCTTCTGCTACTACTTCTCCAGCAACCTTTCATATTTGTTTCATTTGTCCAATAATTTGAGTCATTTAAGGGCCTGAAAATATATAAATGTTTTTCTTGTTTTGTGTGTGCAAGTGTTTAATTTTATTGTTGATTTATTGTAATGTTTACAATATCTTATAGCTAACAAAAGCTACGCCTTTAGGAATTTTATTTCCAAAGCGAGGCTATAATTGCCTCAATTAATTGTGATGAGTGAGTTAAGTCTTTTTTTTACATAAACATGATTGAAAACAATAATTATATTATCATATTAATCATCCTGGTTGAAGCAGCCATCAAAAGATGGGTACACTGTGGTTATGAAGGGAGTAAACAGCAATACTCAGGTGGGCAGTGGGGTTTAAAGGATGCTCAGTTGATAGTGAGGTCCTCAAAGTGTTGCAAGAAACTATCCCCACACTGTTACACCACCACCACCCTGAACCATTGCTACAGGGCGGGTTGAATCCCTGTGTTCATGTTGTTTGAGCCAAATTCTGACCGTGCCATCCAAATGTCACAGCAGAAATTGAGACTGAACTGTAGTTTCCTGTTTTTAGCTGGCAGGAGTTTTCAGTCTTCTGCTGCTTTAGCTCATCTGTTTCAAGATTTCACATCTTGTCCATTCAGAGATGCTCCTCTGCTTACCTCGGGTGTAATGAGCAGTTACCGGAGTTACTATTGCCTTCGTACCAGCTCATAGTCTGGCCATTCTCAACTGTCCTCTGACATCACCTGAAGAACTGACGCTTGATGGATATCCTCTCTTTTTCGGACCATTCTCTGTAAACTCTAGAAATGGTTGTGCAGGAAATTTCCAGTAGATCAGCAGTTTTTGAAATACTCTGACCATCTCGTCTGATGTAAACAACCACTTAAATTACTTTCCTTCCTCATTATGATGCTCAGTTTGAACTTCAGCAGTTCGTCTACATTCCTGAACTCACCAAGCTGCTGCCATGTGACTGTCTGATTAGACACTTGTATCAACAAGTAATTCAGCAGGTCTACTTAATAGAGTGGTTGGTGAATGTAAAACACAAATAGTGGCATTAAAACACACTGTGTGTAATAGCATAACGTGGGTCATAAAAGACCCCAATCTGTCATTGTGTTTGTTAAAATAGCTTGGTCCCCCGAGGCTACAATGTTGAATTACAGTGGTATGATTTTGCCGTTTTTCCCCACACCCTGAAGACACATTAAGTGTTTAAAAATATTCTTCAAATGAAAACAGTTCAATTAGCCAGAATGCCATTAGTACTTTGACACATGCTCTAATTATTAGGCTGCCGTTCCTCTTCGTTGCGGATTCTCTCTGAATGTTGGCCCAAAATAAAAGCAGCTCTGTCAAATGTGCACGATGCACATTGAATATACAGAATTAATTCCATTGCTCCATTTTAAAACAATCCCACCATGCTAATATAAAATAAGTGTCTTTTTCCCTTCTTTTTTTCCCCTAATACTGGATTAGCCAAATAGCAGTGCCTTTCATACATTGGCGGCTGTACAAGGCAAACTGATTTGAGTGCAGTGCTGACCCTCATAATCCGAAAGTAGAACAAATACGATGATTTACAGCTTTGCGTTCTCTTTCCTGTTATTTCATTGTTTTTTAGTCCCAAATCATCAAAGCTGTCACTGAAGCACCTCACAAGGGAAAACTGTCAAGATGGCAACGACTGAACAAAAGTGAAGAACAGAGACTGTAAAGCTCTCCGCAGAGGCAGAGCGGTATAATTTCATGAATGAAAAATTAAGTCAATACAATTACAATAAAATGGCCCTGGAGCACTTTTGAGTAGGAGTGCGTATTTGTGTGAGACAACGGCTCAGTTGTTGTGTTACAGAATAAAAGTTGGCTAAAGCCTGAAAACCAGGAGGTTATGAGTGCAATTGTCTTCTTCACTGCTTTTTTTTTTTGTCTACTCCCCTCCAGCCTCCGTGGTTCATGCGGCCCTCTGGGGAGCTGTGGTTTTTGAAAGGTTTTTCAGTGTCCTTAATCTCTCCATCTCTTTGTGTCCAGGCAAAAAATATATCCGCATGAAACTCGAGAAGCCGACAGGGGCCAAGTTGTGTGAGAAAATGATGAGCTTCTTTCCAGCATTTTGTAAGAATAAAAAAAAAAAAAGTAAGAGAGAAGAAGATAAAACTAATTTGGCTTCAGCACAAAGCTTTTAATTAGTGATTCTAAAACGGGAGACCTTTAGATTCAGCAAAAAGAGGAATGCTTTGATTTCACTCTTTTTAATAACTAGGAATGATCCTAATTAAAAGAAAGGATGACAGTTTTAATCACGGGTTTCTGCTTCCATCATTATCCCAGAACCCAAACAGTACATAAATACAAATATCTCGTGTATGTGCAAAGGTGAATAGTGTACGTCGGTGATTCTAAACAAACCCCAGACCACCAATTATTTCACTAACTGCAAGGGTTTTTTGTTTGGGTTTTTTTTACACTGGAAGAGCAAGACATCCAGACGTGTTAATTATCCCGTGGCTAGACACTACCTGGACCTACATATTAGCAGCACATCCACGTTACAAGCTTTTGGAATTAAGCATTTTCCTCTTTCCAGAAGAAGAAGTGAAGATTTAACCAAAGGGGAGCTGGATTTATAAATTAAAGGCCACTAAATATCTTGGCTTAAATGAGGACTTTATTTTTCTGAATAAATTTTGCTGCTTATAGAATTTTAATTGAAATAAGATGAATACTCTGGGTCAAATGGATGCCATTTTCCGATATCTTATATCTCAACACCCTTTTAGTCTCTTACATACAAAAGTATAATACATTCACTTGGCCAAGCATAAATAAATGAATAAATAAATAACAAACTGCTGTTTTTCTGAATTAACAAGCTATCTTAAAATTCCCAAAGAGCCTCTATCGACTCGAAAGCTTGATTTCATGAGCAGTAAGCCCTCCTCCCACTCCTGCTTAGTTTAATGCACTTTTATTTGGTTTAGGCTTGAAAAATGTGCAGATACTGGCATCGCTGTATCCTGAGTCATCACACAGCCAGTCTGAATGATCCTGGAGAAACACTGCAGTGTCCAGTAAATAAACAGTCTGTATCAGCACTATGTGTAATGCTTGAAAATGCCAGTATATCCCAGTGTTTCAAATCTAAACAGAAATAAAAGTGTGTTGGGTGCAAGGGGAGCTTATTGCTCTAGAAATCAAGTTTGCCTCTACGGCAAGATACGAGAAGCAGTACTGTGCATTCGGAAAATCTAATAAAAATACAATAAAATTATAGAGGAAACTGTAGTTCGAACCAGTTTTAGTCACGGCTTTGATGGGCATGTTTATGAACATGTGGGATGTCTACGTGACTGTGAGTCGAATGCCTTCGCAAAGTGTTGTGTTTGTACTGCGACGCTGCTTCTAAACTTTTGAAATTCTGCCCCTGACAAATACAGCTCAATTATAATATTGATGATAAAAATGTAAAGATAAAAACAAGTAAAAGCTGAACTAAAACTAAACATTTTAACCCTTTAAATTGTGAATCATGATACAATTGCCAGAAAATTGAACTGTCTTGAAACTGGAGTGTTGATCTACAGCTGGCATTTTTGATGCAATTTCTTGCTCATAGCTTGTCTGTGAAGGTTCTCAGTCATCCAGGTCATCGTAGTCAAAGGAGCTTGCAAAGAAAAGAGTCTGGACTTCTTTAAGTCCAGACTCTTTTCTTTGCAAGCTCCTTTGACTTGCTCATAGCTTTTTTTTCTTAAACAAAAACATATGAGGGGGTTTAAGATTTTAAAAATCTGACATGATACACAATAAATAGGGTTAAGCAATGGAAACTGAACTCAAATGGTCAAATCCACTCTAGAGTTTAACTGAAAGCAAATTGAATGTTAACCAAAAAGTCAAAATGAAAGAGAAAAAATAAACTATAATCACTCTGGTTTGGGCCTCACCTGGGAAAAAGTGTGATGCAACATTAATGGAAGCAGATAAGGCTACGTCCCATCTGAGGCAGCTTCTTTTGAATTATGCCGTTGATGGCTCAGAGTTGAGACACGTTCATTTTTCCCAGCAGATATTATAAAAGCAATAATCCGTTTTTACAAACATGACCATGGCATGAAAATAAAACCATTGTAAATGTTATTCCAAAGAGAGCGCCTTGAAGTTCTTTGATTTTTTTTAGCTATAAACGGTTTGATTATTCCAGGAAGCACGAGCAGTGAAATCCTCTTTTCAAAACCCCAGATCTGTTTGGAAGACATGAGCAGAGAATAAAGGCATTCGAAAATTTTATGTTGGTAGATAAAAAGATCTCACATCTCCAGTTTTGTACATCATCATGTCTTTATTCGAGTGTAAACAAACTCCGAAAAGAGCATCAGCCAGGTTCTTGATTATTGGCGTTAACATGATTAATTTGTTTTGCAGTCGTGGGTAAAACACAGTCACTCCACTGCAAAAAAGGGTCCTTTAAACAAGTCATCTTGCACCGCCTTCGATTATCTCATTTCTTTTTGTTTCCAACAGTCTTAAAAATTAATGCACTGACCATAACTTTAAACAGGCAGATCGTTCTTTAAAAGAAAGAAAAAACAAACAGAAATAAAACAAAAACAACAACAAATGCCCTCGGAGCAAGAAAATGAAATCACCTTCCTCCACACCCCACGTTGTTCACAATAAATAAGACTGTAAAACTGTAAAAAGCTGAAATGTTAAGTTGATCCTAGTTTGCAGTGCGTATAATAAATAACATGATGCATCCATATTGACCTCAGTTCAGTCTAGCAGGGTAACTTTATCTCTTCATTCTTGCTGTATGCAGTGTTTCTTACTTCCGGCTAAGGTGCTGAGAGTGTGTGTGTGTGTGTGTAAGAGTAAGAGAGAGAGGAATGCCATCGCTCAGGAATGTGATTCAGTGTTGTTTTGTTGGTATGTTAATAGTTATGTTTTGAACACGAACGTGTGTCCAGAGGCTCATTAGGTTAGTAGTTGATCACAAAAAAAAAATAAATTTAAAAATCATTAAATATGTAACAATTCAAGGAGCTGCAAAAATAACCCTCTCAAACAGAACAATTAAAAGTTGAGCAGCGATCACAGGAGTAGTGTTAAGCTCAGAGTGCAACAGAATCCGTTTAATCACTTCCATCATACAACAAATATATTTACAATCAAAAAGCAAAACATAAATCATTAAAGAATTATTACCACATTCAGATTCAGAACCACAGATGAGTTACGGACTAGCACTGTGTGAGAATGTATTCATAGTGTGTGTTTGTGTTACTGACCTATTCTGACCTTTCCACGTAACATCTCCCGCTGGCCTTAATGTGGAAACTTCACCAGTAGCAGCCTCCGTCTTCAGTGACCAAAAAAGCGACGTGTGTACTGTTAAGTGATCCTGAACTGTCCCAAAACACAAAAAGAGCAAAGCGACGTGGTTTTTTTTAATGTTGAAATAAGGTGACTTATGTGAAACTTGATGCATTCGGACGCAGATCTTGAAGTGGTAAAGGTTTCTACCCTCAGCTGTGAAACTCTCATGTCCTGTATTTTTGCAGAATAAGCCCAGATTTCAGTACTTTAAAAAAACAAAAACAAACATCCTGTCCCTGTGGTTCAACAACTAAACACACGTCTAAAAGAAACTCCACATATACTCTGAGGGTTTTGCAGATGCAACAAGGCAGATATCAGTATTCTAAAAGTCAGTTACATTTGTGGTTTATTTGTTTTGGTATTCTGTACTTCAGAGAGCCACGCTGTACAAAATGCACCATGAGCAAACCGCACGCACGTATCTTTTGGAAATGGGAATAAGTGGGGAGGAAGGATTCTGTCGAGCTCTGCTGTTAATGTTATTTTGACTGCAGAGAAGTTGGTGCAAACCTGTTGGCTGGATTTTGGCTCCAAGAAAAAAGAAGCTTTCAAATGCGGTTACATTCTTGTCGGACCACAACTTTCACGCGTGTCACTTCTTTCCCGGCTGAAAAAAACAAACCGCGGTGTGGAGGAAATCTGTCTCCAGGTCTGGCTTTGAAGACGGAGGCTGGTTTGCCTTTGACAAACTGCTTTCTGAGCTGGTGCAACTCTAAAAGAGCATCCTGCTTTTGTTGTGTGATGGTATGCATTAATGTGGCTGTGTATGTATGTTTGTGTGTGTGCGTGCGTGCGTACGTGCGAGTGTTGAATCCTTCTATCACACCTCCTTTTAAGGCTTTCAAGCTGCTTTGGATCAAAGTCAGTCCCAGGGGATAATTCAGCATAAACACAGAGTTCAGAAACATCATAGCCTACCTTCACACGCTGCTGAATTCAATTTTTCAGACACTTTTCAACACCTACTTGATCTTTTAGATTCACAAAAGGAGGCTGATGTCCCTCCAGCCGCCTATCTTCTTACTGGCATCAATTTCTTAGCTTCATCTGACTTTTGTTTTTCAGTTTAAAAGGAAATGTTAAATGCTGAAATACTCAACCTAATGACAAATTAGGATTAGAAAGGGCAAGTACCCCCCGCCACCCAAAAAACTAAAGGCGGCCCGATAATCACATCTAAGACTTCACTTTAAGCCCTCGTCTTAGAAGTTGCAAGTGCAGCAGATGCGCCGCAGACGAAAAACAGCGCAGGGGTAAAGAGGAAAAAAAACTGTGTTAAAAAAAAAAAAATGTTAAAATGAGCCCCACACTGGCCACGAGATTAGAACAGATAAACAGTACATTAGGCTATACGCGTCATCATAATTACCGATAGATATATATAGCAGTCGCAGCCGCCACCATCCAGTTTTGGAAACACGTTGGACTAAAAGGGAAAGGGACAGGAGGAGGAGAACTGTTTCTTTCTGTAGTAGGGATTTAAATAAATATCGTGTTTTGTTTCGTTTTTCTTCATTAAAGCCAACTTTCCTCCGGCCAGGCGGTTTGGAAAGAGAGATACGGCAGATGATGGAGAGGTGTTGGTGGTGGTGGGGCTTTATGTGAAGTTCTGCAGGGGCTGGCTGACCCTCATGCAGGCCCAGTAGAAGGCCCGAGCCAGGGTGACGAGAACCAGGAGCAGCAGCACGGCCCACGAGGCGTAGATTCCCTTGTAGGTCTGAGCCTTCACCCACGTTCCAGCCTGCAGAGAAACAACAAGCAGAGGGAGCATTCAGGCATCCATCTGCTCCCCACAAAGCCCTTTCAAGAGGGACATGTAAGCAGTGGCAGAGCCAGGCATTTTTTATAAGGCTGGAGAAGCTTGTTTATTTATTTAGTTTTTTAGGTGGAAAATGCAGGTATGACGGCCATGCAGAAGAACAAAAGGATGAGAAGAAGCCAATTTTATATAAATCCTAAAATAAAAACAAAAACATGTGGAACAGTCACTCCTATTATTATTGGTGATTAAACACAAAAGATATTTATAATGCACTGTTAAAATGTGTCCATGTGGGAACAAGTGTGGCTCCACAACAAAAAAGTCCTGCTAAAAAAACTGAAGTTACTGACTGTAACTCCAGTTCTGGGATTACGTGCGACCCAGATGGAATTTTGGATGGCCAGAAAACGCCGATCAACCTAAATGTAAGGGAACGAAGGAGCCTAGTCTGCAGGTACGTTTGAATGTGTTTCCTGCATTTATCCTCAGATCAGTTTTGTTGCTGTAATCTGCACAAGTATGAAGTAATCTCCGCCACGACTTTGCAGAGATTATCATGTCCAATAATCCTTACATAAATCTGCCAATAGGTTGATGAAAAACAACAACAACAAGACAAACCTGGAAACTGCTCTGTGTTTATACACCACTACTGTGTTTAATCATCAGCAATTATTATTATTATTGGCTCTTGGGTTGTTGTTTTTTTTACTTACTAATATTGTAGTATTTTTATCTTCCAATATAAAGCACTTTGGTAGGACTGTTATTTTGAATCGATGGTATAAAAACGAAACTACACCAAAAACAAGATTACTCCTTTAAATCAATAACATTTATTTAACCTTAAGAAATGTCTTTAAAAGTGGATTTTCTTGAACTCTGAGTATAAATCAAACAAAAAGCAAAACAAAAATACCTACGTTTTAAAAGTCTCTTGAGTTATGCCTGAATTATGATACTGCATTAAACTGCATCACAGTCCGGTGTAACAGGTCTTTTTCATACTATATTCATTAGCACAAGGAAGCTGCTTTCAAATAAAATATAATGGGCCTGTAACTGATAATTATGATAATGGAATAGATAGTAGTCTGTCAGTGTAGACGTGTGCCACTTTTCTTGTTTCCATAGCTCTGAAAATGTGTGCACACATCACAGTCTGTTCTCAAGCTTCCTCGCTACCCTGCGTTTCCATAAAAGCAGCTGCTCAAGATTTACTGTCTGTAAGACCAAGATAGACAGCTTTAGTTTTACTCGTGATGGCAGAGTGATGCAGACACACCAGTGGACAAGGACAAATGTAAACAAGCAGGTCGCCCACTGCAGCGAGTACTCAGCAAAGTAGTATAGACTGGGCTTTAGATTAGGTTAGACTGTGTAGTCTGTCTTGCAAGGGAAACCGCCATTCAACAAGGGAAGATGAAGAGAAGAGGGTGACTTTACAGATGTGTAAAGAAAAGAACTGCGCTGGATTTATAAACTAAGAAAAATATCATACATTTAAATGAAATTTCAAGGCAGCCCAAACTAAAACGATCAGATTTTCAGCTTTTAAACTGACTTGGCAGCAACACAATTTCTCCTCTCAAGGACAGAAAAACAAAGACCAGTTAACATTTAGCCCCATATCCACACTTAGTGATTAATTCACCAGCACCACACTAATGCAGTGACAGGTTTTTTTCCCCACAATTTTTCAAGCAGAAGCTAATATTCAATACGTAGGAGTGACTGAGAGATAAGAGAGAAAACAGCTTTGCCATCAAGTATTAAGTGTGCAGCTGCTCAGAAGAAAATTATTTAATGAAGATGGCAAAAGTGACTTTGAGAAAACCCACAGGGATTTTCTGGGAGTACGGAAATATAAATTCCCTTTTCAAAGTCAAAACACTCAAGCAAAATTCACATGGGTATTACAAGAAGCAGGAAAAGAAAAAGGATTTAGAGGCGTTTCTGTTGTCAAGAATATCTAAACTTAATATTACCATCTATAATACACTATTATGCTTCCAAATGTTCAAGGCCAGAAGCAGAAATCCAAAAAAGCTCGATAAAAATAGAAATCATGAGGTAATCTTAACAGTTGAAGCAGGCCAAAAGACATCAATATGCTTTCAAGCTTCATCTTTCTTCTTCTATAAACGATGTGTGAACGTTTAATCATTCATGTCGTTCTCAAGGGGGTTTTTACAGTTTAACAGGCAACTCTCAAGACAAAATCCAGGATGTCAAAGCCGTCACAGAGTTGAATCTTAACTTCTTTTTTCCCTTTAACTATTCTGTTTAAAACTCATAATTAAAATTCAGCCTGGAAAGTCAGCTTGATCGGTTACTTGTCTCTGGTTCTTGCTGTTAAAAGGTTATTGACGCAAAACACCCCTAAAGATTAAACTGTCAAAACTTGCTGCTCATGCACCACTCATATAATTAAAAACACCTTTTCATAAAACACAACCTCATTCCACGTCGTGACATTTATTGCCACAACGCCAGCATTACGCAATGCTTTCAATGCAGCACATTTAATGTTTGGATTACGGTTCTTAAAGCTGCCAGGCATGCAACCCTCTTATGCTCAGCCTCTTTTGATGCTCATCTTGCGCCCTCTGCTGTTCAGAAAGCAGAATGTCCTGACCATTTAGCCCTTCTGTGCATCACTGTTAGACTTTTACATCCCTCATTTACTCTAGACTCTCTAAAACAGCTGTTATCTCCTTTATTATTCTGATAATATTCCACTGCAGCATCTATTTACAATCACTTAAATGCAGGCAACAACAGAAATTCTAAAAAGCACCGTGAGCTCTGATGGATTTTTGCACACGTCAAACTGAGAGAACAAGAAGCGACGAGGCAAAGCAGGAGATCAGAACTCAGCACAAATGTTCTGTTTTGTTATTCTGTGGGTGTTGAAGGCAGCGTCGCAGCCTGACACAGCTTACAGTTAAAGCAGGTTGTGTTTGTGCTTTTTCTCAATGACAAATAGAGGCCTGTCACACCGTGTCTGCAGAGCAGCCGCGAGGCGCCAACCTTCCATGTTAAACAAGCGACGACAAAAGAAAAGATAGCAATCATGTTGCTTCTCCCTGCTACCTTTGTTTTATCTATAATTGTGGACTTTTCGCTTCATAAAACAAAACAGGAAGGACATGAGAACCATTTTCTAAAAAGATAAATGCCCGGCAGACAGCTATTCATAATCTCTTTTTTAATACTGAACAACAGCTCCTTGACTCATGTGGGTGTCAGACTGGCGTTGGGCGGCGTGTGCTCACCATCAATCCGGCAGTTGAAATGCTGAATAGCAAGCAGAGTAGAAAACACCACAAGCTCCGCCTCCGTGGATACCTCTGACCAATTGAAGACCTATAGAGGAGAGATAGAAATTAATATTGCTTATTTAAATGCAGCAAAAAACCCTGCAGGTTTATGTATTTTTCTGTTCAGACTCATAGTGTGAGAAGTTCAGCCATTAACTATATCAAGTGCTTCCTGTCTTTTCCTTACTCATAACTGCTGTCCTCTTTATTTTAATATCTCCAGTTTTTCCCAAGGAACTCCAGTAATTTGCATGACCCTTAAACTTATTAGGAATAATATCTGCATCAGTACCGTTTTGTGTTTATCTAAAACTACCCAAGTTGCCACAATGTCCAGCCTCTCAGTAAAACTCTACATACACAACCCACAGAGTGCATACAATTTTACTTAGAATACAATTGCACTTAAGCCCTCCTTACTGTGAAGGAACAGGGGAAAAAGACTTTAAAACATACCAAATAAATGGTAGTTAGAGCCACATGTGCCACATGAAACAGGGAGTTTCAGACCTCGATGAAGTAACAAAGATATTCACCGATTCCAGCTTTTTATAAACAAAACGTTAGAAACACAAACAACGCCTCTTTCCTGCCATATTGAATTAGGAAGGTAGGACAGTGAAATTAATTTTCCATCTCTGAGCTGGCCAAATAACACCAGGCTGTCTGTGCAGCTGGCTGCGTGACCAGTGTGCAGAGATACTACAGTAATATTCAATATTACTTAACTCACACATCACTGACCTCCCTTTGAGTTTATTTACTTAAGAAAATGCACTTTTGTGAAAACATGCAGATGTTCAAACCTAATGTTGGCAGGTTTGTACAACTAGTGTGTTCACCCTCACAAATAGACTGCATGCAGTACACTACAAGTACCCAGATTATGCAAAATGTAGAACACTTGTCACCCTCCATGGCTGCCATCGTGCCCAAGCGGCAGACGGGGAGGGGCCACTGAATAATTTTCAGCCAGTAGGTTGGCATTAAAATTACATGTGTTTGCTGTTTATGTGTGTTAAAATTTTCCTCAGTATTGAAGGATTTAGTATTGGGCGTGTGGACAGTGCCTCAACAAGTTATGAATGCATGCAAACTGTGGCTGCTAGAGCAACAACCTTGAATCATTTGCCATGTTTGGTTTGAGACAACGCTGCTACTACCTTTGTCACATTCAGGTTTTCCAGTCAGGTTCAACAGCGTGACAGCAAGCAGCGTGAACAATATCACCCCGAAACTGGAGCAGCTAAATATAATTCAGCCATCATTAACTGTGTGTGTTGGTTTTTTGGGTTTGTTTTTTTTTCCTTTTGTGTCATGTTAAAATACATTATAAAAACAATTACAATAACTACTTTTGGTAGCTTAATTTTAGTTTGCATTTCTACATTCTTCATTTTTAACTGCAAGTGCAAAGCTGAAATAAAACATGGATGATGGTGGTACACCTGCAGAAACGCACCTGTCCAGACTGAATGCAGGTTCTGTAGATGCTTTTGTGTTGACAAACTACAGTCTTGTGACTAAATCTGTTCACAAAAACTGCACCTGCACACCTGTGCACTGCAGTAAGACAGCTGACATACTGGCACGTCTCTTCAGTACCAGAACAAAAGGCAGCTATTTGCTTTGTATATCCGTTCTGATTATTCAGTTTATCTTTTTTTTTAAAAACGTATAATCAATAACATGTATATAACCGCATCCTATATTATTTCAGATTTATCATGCAATTGCAATAGATACTAGCATCCTGCATCCATTTCTCACCACGTTAAGAAGCTCATGGAGACAGTGATGCAGTAATCTGTAACCTGAGGTACTAAACATATATGGACATACAATGTGACAGATCAGAAGCCTCATGACATTTAACACTAATTGAGGTCTGTGAGGAAACGGGAAGTAAGAGATTTAATTAAAGTGTCCCCGAAGTCACTGCTTATTACCTTTTTGTTACTGTGTCTGAGTAAAACCTTACAGCTTAATGCCAAACGGTGTAAAAGCAAAAATTGCGTACGGTGAGAGGAGAGTGGTGTAATGGATGATTTGCTTATAGCTACTTACACTTTCCTGCAGTGTGGGCACCTGGCCAGCGTCCGATCTGTGAACTCTGTCCACTGAAATTACAAAGAGAAAGATGTGAGTTTCGGCTTCAGCTAAAAACGTTTGCCAACTTAGCAGTTATGGTGGCAACACACTTACACTCACATTAATTCTCTTTTTGACCTCTAACAGACAAACTAGTGATTCTGCTTCTGTTAGGTTTATAATGAAACAGTTTGCCTTTGACTTCACTCAGAAAAATAAAAATAAATGTAGCACCAGGTAAAAATTAAATAAGTATAGCTGTGCAGCAGATTGATAAGCAAATGTGAGCAGGTGTTGGAGAGAAGTCCTACACAGTTTGTTTATAAAGTGCTAACAGCAGATAGATTTGTTTTTTTCCCCCCCATCCATTTGGGCTGGTCAGAAGATTTTTATCATCAGGACGAAATACTGAAGGGAGTGAGAAAGTGTAAAGGGCCTGCAACTGAAACACTGCAGTAAAATAACACTCTTCCAAATAATCAAAATTCAAATACAATGATGTCTTCGAATGACTGTCAGCATAAATTATCCAGATGAAAACACGATGTTTCTGCATTCTTTTTGTGGCCGACATTTTTTGTCTTTTCTTTAGCGCGTCTCTCCAAACTCAGTCTGAGGTGAGTTTATCCAGGATGACAGGAAGAACGACTTTGATTAAAATCAGAAATAAAATTTTTCTTTAAAGTTAAAAGAAGGCATTGTGTTTTATCAGGATCTCAATACTGAGCAAAATAAACCTGATTAGGATCGCTGCTATAATTGAGCAGCCCCAGGGTAACTTTCTTTTTGTTTTTTAAATAAATGTTGAGTTTTCCTGGCTCAAAATTGGCTTTTGGCACACACAGGTGAGTCAAAGTCAGTTTTAATTGACTTTACAGAGGTCTGACCATTTGACATTTTACCAAAATTTTAAGCTTGAGTAATGAAACCCTCCTTCTACAAAAAAAAAAAAAAAGTTTTTATACAAAGCATAAAAAACATGCAAATGTAATGTAAATGAAGAGGACTTTCTTTCTTCTGACAGGAACATTTGTCGTTAACGTCTCTCAATCATATGGATATCAGCTGCAAGGAGCAAAGAACTCGTCTCTCTTCAAGTCACATCAATCATAAACGCCACATAAGGCTCTGCTGGGGTGTGAAGAGCTCAGATATATGTTAATGTAACGTCATGTTAATTTATCAATAGTGCTTGGACAAAACAAAATGCTCCTGATGTAACAGTGCACCCAGCTCATTTAAAGTAAAAATGAGCTTTACCTGACAATGTAATGTGGGAATTTGACACTTGAATTCAACAAACGTGTGATGTTTCAAAAGGAAAGTTAACATGTTAAATAATGAAAAAATAATCAGGATTATAATTTTTGCTACAATCGTGCTCCTCTACATGCAGATTAATTGTCTTTAAAGTCCTGCAATTTCCTTCTTGCAGAGAAATATGTAACTTTCAGTCACATAAAGTAATAAATGAGAACATAAAAATTAGGCTTGGTTCATAAATCATTGCTTTAATTCCAATAACATGTTAAATCAGGGCTAGACAACTTTCTTTTTCTTCCCCCCCACAGGGAGGTACAATGATAAAGTGCGAGAAGGACCACTATTTATGTTAAACTTGATGAATTTTGGTAGGCAGAAAAAAAAAAGGCCCTTTTTTCTAAAACCAAGAATTTCCTATTACAAAGGCATGAAACAACATCTCCTCCTTTAGGCTGCTCCCCCTAGCGTATGATCTGCCACTTAAGATACTGCACAATCCCAATATTCTACAGAACATATTAAACGTTTAAGCTGAGAAATTATATTATTTCACAAAAGTTTTTGCTCTTTCTAAACTCAATGGTAGCAACTTGTCTCAGAAAAGTTGGGTTGGGGCAACAAAAGCCTGGAAAAGTAAGTGGTACTACAAGGAAACAGCTGGAGAAACATTTTGTTACTAATCAGGTTAATTGGCAACAAGTCAGTAACATGATTAGGTATAAAAGGAGCATTAGAGGGGCAGTTTCTCAAAAGCGGTTCAGTAATCTATGGGAAAAAAAATACCTCTAAAACTTGTGGAAAAATTTCAGTCAATGTCAAATTGTGAAGACTTTGAATATCTCATCACCTGAAGTGCATAAAACCATCAGAGTTTCATCAGAAATCTCTGTGTGCAAGAGACAAGGCTGAAAATCAATACTGAACGTCTATGATCTTCTGGCCCTCGGGCATGATTCTGTCACGAAAATCCCTGCATGGGCTCGGGAACACCTCAAGGAATCATCGTCTGTGAAGACAGTTCACTGTGCCATCCACTAATGCAGGTTCAAGCTCCATCATGCAAAGAAGCTGTATGAGAACATGATCCAGAAACACCACCAGCTTCTCTGGACCAACGCTCATTTAAAATGAACTGAGGCAAAGTGGAAAACTGTCGTGTGGTCACACGAATCAAAGTTTTTAAGTGTTTATGAAAAACATGGATGTGAGATCCTGGACTAAAGAGCAGAGGAACCATGTGGCTTTTTATCAGCACTGTTTCCTAACGCCAGCATTTCTGATGACATGGGGATGCATCAGTTCTTACACATCTGGAAAGACATGTATATGAATTTACAGGCGTTAGAAGACGAGGGAATCCTACTCAGCAGAAAATACGGATGGACCTGTCACAAC
>NW_005187432.1:157083-165617 GCF_000239375.1 Pundamilia nyererei | reverse complement strand
GTGTATTCTATTCTTCTCCTTCTCCCAGTATACCCACCTCCTCTCATCCACCATATATCTAAACCATCCTACCTGTCCCACTGATTGTTAAAAGAGCAGCAAGAAGAATTTCCCTTCCTCTCTTTAGCAGAAAATGACCATAATATATCAGCAGAGAGCTGATAGGGTTTATTGATCTGTACCAATAATTCAACATATACTTGGCGTAGTGCTTTTTGGATGTTCAATAATTCACTCACTACAGTACATTTCACAACAAAAACCTTGCAGGGCTACTCAAACTGTTACAGGTTTGTAGCTTTGGCTGCAGACGATAAAAGCGTCACCCGAAAGACAGTGTTTTATTCAGCTGTTCTGCATAGTAACACATCCCTTCTGCAAAAATGTGTTTTAGTGGCTCTGGACCTTCCTTAGTGACAGGACTTTCATTGGTCATCTTCAGTATTTTTAAGAAAAATACAGTAAATAGAGGTTATGACTTTAGCACAGTTAATAACGCCATGCTGAAATATTACATTGATACTATGAATGAATGAATATTCTGAGTTACAGGCCCAATTTACTCTACCAACTAAAATGAGTATCTCATAATATTGATGCTCAGAGTTGGTAATAAAAAAAATATCTTTTTGTCAGACTTGGAGTGGGAGTAAAATTGATTTGATTGCAGTTTTTAGTAGAGATTAAATATATTTTTCAGCCTTAAATTTAAATTTCAGCACTCCCCTCTGAACCTTGAGCTCCTGTAACTGTAAAAATACTCCCAGTATTAAGTAAAATTTTGCATGATTTTGTTAGATATGCTAAAGTTATTGTACAAAAAAAACAAAAAACAAACTCAAACAGCTGAATCTGAGGGGAAACTTTTTTTTAAGATTCAGCTGATTTAATATGGAATATTAACCACACAAATTGTACTGATGTTTCAACTCCTACACGCTGATTCAGAGGTTAATATTTATAATCAATATTTTTAAAGGGGATCTGGTGTGCTTATTTCTAGTTCCATAGTTATATATTAGTGGACAGATTAAATATGCATGATTAATAGTACAAAATAATCTTTTGTTTCTCTAACAATATCTGAAACAAGCTGTTCCTCTCACTTTTCCTTGCAAACAGAAGGTTGAAGGTGGAGCGAAGAGCTCAGGATAGCAGAGCCAACAGCAGAAAAAAACTGTCTGAAACTGAATATTCAGAGGAGTCTGAAGACTGATCTGTTGACTTGTACAAACCCTGACATCATTATTTAAAACTATGATCAGCCGCCACTGTAATATAAGCCTGGAATTAAGAAAAGCAAAACATGTTTCTTTTAACTGCAGCAAATATTAATGACACCCTAATAATTTGATTTTAGGAATTACACATCTTAAAACCCACAGCACTGTATGCACACAGCAGATGAACAGAAAACCCAACAAAAATCTATTGATTAGTTTTTGGGACTTGAACCATTACCTCACCAAACTGCCAGGTTATGGTCTCTCTGAACTGCTTCGTAAGATGTATTGTTGTTCCAAATGGCTACACAGGAAGATGAAGTCAAAGGCTGGCCATCACAGCGAAGGGAAAGGCGTGATATCTTTTTAAAAACAGTGATAAGGGTGTCAGCTTCAGGGAGACACTGACAGGGCTGTATTGAGTTGTACGTATTAAATGTGCCACAAATAAAAATAATGAAAAAAGGAAAAGTAGAAAGAGGAATACACTGCTGTTTAGAGATAAGAGGGAAGCATGTGTGTGGTGGGGGTATGACAGTATCTGACCAAGTGACACAGAGTTCAGACAGACCATAAATCCTGTTTAAGTGTGTCACGCGAGGACACCTTGGAGAGCATGGCCAGTTCGATTCACTGACTCTATAATTTTCACAGCTGAGCTCAGACTGATCTCGCATGTACTGGTTTTATATTTCTTTGCACAAAGGATTAGATTTCCCTTTCAATCCTAATCCAAACTACTTATTGAAATAGTAGTATAACATTTTAAGAAATTAGTGAGGTTTAGTTAAAGAAGAAAAGATCAAGCCCTTCTCAAATAGGAGTCATCTTGGCACCAACTTCAGGCTGTTATTTTGTGGTAATACAACTATATATTACTGGACATCTTACTGGACACTAAGGAGTGCCAATACATCGTTCTCTGGCACGTCTACTAGAGACTCGAACAAAATTCAGGATAATTCATGTCGTCATTCATATAGGTTAAACCTCTTCTAAGGTTGGACCTGTGACATAGATTAACCTTGTCTATTTAGTCAAGCTCTCCATTGAATTAAAATAAAGGTCTAAGCTTAATTCAGGTCTTGAAGATACTGGGAGATGGGCATCGTTACCTTGAACCTTAAGTCAACTTAAATAAGCCTAATCCACAGCTGATTCGGCGTTATACCTGACAGACACGTTTGAACCCACCATCATTTAAATCAGTAATTCTCAAACATTTTCTGGCATACACCATTTAAGGAGGTTTATTCCCACATCCCAGAGATTTTTAAATCAAAAAAAATGAAAAATTATTGAAGTTGACTTTTAAACCCTACCCATATATTAATTCGATTCTGCTTTACTTCCCTCACAGTTTGAGAACCACTGCTTTAATCTAAATGAGCAAATTCCCCAAAACCTTGAAGGCAGAGCTTTTTATGATTCGAAATCCTGTGGTTATTTCCCCTAAAGCTTCTCATTTATTCTAATTAAATAGATGTTTTTTAAGAAAGCAAAGAGCTGGTACCAGGAAGGTGTTGCTGCAGTGTCCACAGGAGACGCGGGCTCCAGCTGGCTGGGGATCAGGACTGGCCGGACCAGGGTGAACCGGGCCCAGATTTATTATCCTCTTACTGGAAGGAGACAGACAGACACACAACGTCAGCATTCGCACCAGAAGCGACTCGAGATATTATTCAGTGCAAGTGCTAGCTAATAATGCAAGCTGATGCTGGGAGCAGTCGTCTCAAGGGCTGACTGCAGCCTCATGAAATTCATCAGCATTCACTCCTCTCATTACTACACACACTGCTTTCCTACAATCAGCTTTCTCACATGGCTACAGTAGCTCAGAATCACTGATCAGGCCGCGGGGCTGAGATGTGTCTGGTTTAGTCAGCATGTCTGGTTTGAATGCAAAATAGTAATATTGGAGGTAAACTCTTAAAAGTAATTTACTGCAGGAAAAGTGGCCAAAGAGGAATGTGCATACACAACATATTTTATTACTACTTGAGGTTAATGGATGTCTTTTGCTAAACTGTAATACAATAAACTATGACATATGAACAGTTCATTCAGTACAATTCAGTTTTGTTTATTTATTATTCACAACCTTAATAATATAATATTAGAAACTCCAACAATCGGACAACTCCTACAAGGGAGCACTTGGCAACAGCGGGAAGGAAAAACTCCCTTTTAATAGGATGAAACTTCCAAGACTCAAGGAGGGGCAGCAATCCCCTGCATCCGGTTGGGTAGTGAGAGAAAAAGTGCCAAGAAAGGCAGGACAAATGGCAAACTACAGCAGAGAGGGCCAGAGTTTAATAATTGTTCATGATTACATATAGCAGTGATATAAACACACTACTGTGAAAAGAGATGAATGAAGAAGATCCACTCAATCTATCATAGGAAGACCCCCAGCAGCCTAACTAAGGGAGGATTCAGGGTCCAGCCCTAACTATAAGCTTTATCAAAAAGGAAAGTTTTAAGCCTAATCTTAACAGTAGAGAAAGTCTCTGTCTCCCAAACAGAAAACTGGGAGTTGTTTCCATAGTAGAGGGGAATGATAACTGAAGGCTCTGCCTCACATTCTACTTTTGAAAACTATAAGAGCCACAAGTAAGCCTGGAGTCTGAGAGCGAAGTGCTCTATTAGGATAATATGCAACAATGAGGTCTTTAGGATAAGATGGGGACTGAATATTTAAGACTGTGTATGTGAGGAGAAGAATTTTAGATTCTGGATTTAACAGGGAGCCAAACAGAATATGGTGGAAATAACAATCGCAAAATATTAATGTCAAATTGTGTTGTTTCTCCTGCCAATACATTTACATTTTGTATGCCATTGTTAAATATGCAACATATTCTCATTCTGATGAGGTCAGGTAGGATATTTACTCGCTGTTTAAAATGTATACAACAATCTCAAATGAAATTAATGGCTATAGAATTACTGATGTCAAAAATATTTGTCTTCAGCTGCATTCACACGCCAGATAATGCAAGCCTTTTTATCCCTGAGCCTCACTTCATGATCTGCATTTACAACGACACATTAACTCTGAGTTTCACATCTTTATGACAACACATTTTGTAACAGTCAGTTGATGCTTGTTTACATAGCAGCATAAATCTAAAAATTAAAAAAAAAATAAAAATCTAAAAATGTTGCTCTTGCACATTTTATGCCTTGGGCATAAACAGAAATCTTTTCTGTTACAAATTACACATGGCAGCTGCAGCATAATGTTGAGACGACATGCCAAAGCTGTGCATCTCCAGTGACTGACATCAGCCATCTGCTTCTTACTATAACAGTCCCATACTATGAAAAAAGTCCCCTCTTTATGTGTTTAGGTAATTTCCTGTCAAGAGAGAACCAACTGGATCTGAACTTTCAGCAACCTTTAAAAAGAAAAAAATATAAAAGACATATCCCAAAAGTTACATTTTCATAAAACTAACTTTTCCAGTTAACTTTGCCCTTCTTTGTTCTGAAGAGGCTGCTGTGCTCATTATGCCCTCTGAGATTATAATATGAAGGAATTTGCTAAGTGTTCATTTGGTTGGTAGCTGCTCCGCAGGAATTCGGTGCATAATTAAAAGCAGATAGATGCTGAATGAATATTGTGATTTTTTTTTCTTTGCTGCGAGGTTCAGAATAACAATTAAATCTCAACATAATCCCCACATCTCCAAATACACATTTAAGAAAAAAAAATACACATAATGCATCCACTGTATCATCCACACAGACACACCTCTCATAATACTAATGACATGCAGAAGTGAAACTCACGATGCAGTTGTTCTAATTAGGCTGTTATTTCCTCATCCGGCTGGCTGAGCACTGCATGTAAACTGTGCTGGGAGCATAGCCTTAATTGAGGGACTGCTGCTCCCATTGCACCTTGTTTCCTCTGCTTCACTTCTCTCTCGCAGAGAGATGCAGTGTTATTGCAGTCTCACAGTGGCGTGCACACACACACACACATTCACAGACATACACAAATAACTTCTCACCAATATGGTCGGGGACAGGCAATCCTCTGGGAAGTGACTTTGCAGATGAGCAGACAGTTGCAGGGGCATCGCACGTACTTCTTTCCTGCTGGGGCATTCTTAATGGGCTGCAGAGGGAGACAGAAACACACAGGAGGGAGAGATAAGACCGCAGAACAACACATTCGAATAGGAATAGATAACAAGCCAATTATTCATGATGGACGAGAATTAACCAATACTACACGAGGGAGAGGAGTATGCCAGAAGATATTGGCGTGAGTGTACAGAAGCTGCAGGTTAAGGAAGATAGTTGTGATTTATTATGGGAAACTGTTTAAAAGACTAATAAAGAGTGCAGTCAACAGACAACTAACCAAATGAACATCTATGGGAGATTTTGGACTGATGTTTAAAGCCTTGTCCACATATAAAAACAATTCAGGGTCCATCGCTTTGTACCTGGTTGTAAGTGGACATAGATGGCGGTGACTGTCATAGTAAAACCACTATACAGGTGGTGTAATAATCACATTTGAATTTCAATTACAATTTCAGCTTCTGCTGACAACTAAAACAAGATAAAGTTTTGCAATAATGGAGTTTGCTTTTGCTTGTGCCCCTCCATAAATGTTTAAATTCACTCTCTGCCAGACTGTGGCAGGTCTAGTTACTCTCAAGCTTATTTATTTAAAGCTATTCAGTAAGAAAAAAATAATTATTATTGTTTTTTTAATTTTTAAGGTTTAAAAAGTCTATATTTTTACCCCCCAAGCATGTAATCGTGTCAAATAACCAATCTTTTTTGGGTGTTGTTGTTGTTCATCCATCTCTACAGTCTTGTACAACCTATAGAATATTTCTCAATGAATCAAGAAGTGCTGAAGTCCGTGCTGAAATCAGTTAACAGTGTTAAGGATGCACTGATATATTGGCTGACCATTAGCATCATCAGGCTTTACGCTTGGATGACAACACTGGCCAACAATGAAAGTGGGCAGTGTTTATTTGTTGTGTAAGGGCCAAAAGCACAAGCTATATAAACGATATTACTCAATTTCGATTCAGTTTTATTAATATCGCGCCAAATCACAACTTCTTTTAGCAACCTGAAGAGTTGCCCCCTGGTGGTCTGGTAAAAGAAGGCAGGCATAACATATTTCCCATTTACATTCACTTCATGTTCCTAGACGCCACATCATTTCCATATTTTAAACAGTCTATGGATATTCTGATAATAACAAAAGCAAAATCAACAGCTTTTCCAGTCAAGTTATTACTTGTAAGCAGGGAGGTGGGTTGCAACTAATTTTTTTGTTTCGTTTTTACCAGCCCAATGGTATGATGTAATGCACTTCTATTGCCAGATGGTGGTGCTAAAGTACCTAGAAGAACAAAAATGAACTGATATAATGCCTTTCTACTCCATTTAGCACTTAAAGCTAACTAGTCACCCAATCACACACGCACATATTCATAGAATGCTTTCTATCAATCTCACACACAAACATACCCACACACACTCCAATGGCTGTACTAGGGATCATTCGAAGTTCAGCATGCCCAAGGACACTTCAACATGCAGAGTGGAGGAATCAGAGATCGATCGACCTGTTCCAGTTGGTAGATGACCAACTCTACCCCGTAAGCCAAAGCTGTGAGGAAAGGATGCTAATAATAATAAAGCGCATGTGGCGCAGTGAGATTAGGGACCGATTATTTTTTGAAGTCGTCAAATATCGGAGCGCAGCACACCATGACCCCATGTGCTGCTGCGTACACAGCAAATTAAGAAATAAAAATAAAACAGAATGCATGAAATGATTTTTGGTGGCTGTGGCGGGGCGTGGTCGGCGGTGCCGCTGCAGGGGAGGTGGACGCACCTGCAGGGCATCTGCCAGGTTAAAAGTGTGCTGGGTCCACTGTCGTTGTTGTTGTGTATGTTAGGCTGGCAGCTATAAAGCTGCAGCCGTGTTGTAACAGCAACTGAGTGATAAGTGTGAATAAAGATGCTGAAAAGCATGTTTGTGGAAATGTCATCGTCGGATCTGCCATGGTCCTCTCACAGTGGCCTTCATGTCTGCTCCAACAGCAATGTTTCATCAATTTCATAGCACACACTTGGAAAAAATAAAAATAAAACAGGGTCACTGCTTAACAGATGGGCAGCAGCCTGCTCAGCCTCCTAGTACTGAAGCCCAAGATGGTAAGTTTCAAAATAAGAGCAAGAGGGCTGTCAACTCGTCACTTGGGAGGAATAAAAAAAATAAATAAACAAATAAAAACAGAAAAATTCTAAAATGAGTTGCCAAATATATTTATTCAGCGATTAATATGCATAGGCAACCTGCCCAAGTGATGTTGGAAACACCACAATATTACACAACATCACCCAGAATGAAATAACATCCCGCGTGTCCATCGTGCTGCGTTCTCGCCACAGCGTCATTAAACCCCGGCTAACCAGATCAGAGTGTGCCTTGTTCGTTTCCAGATCCATTATCAATTCCGCTTACAATGCCCGGAGGAATGAAGTTCTTTTCTCCACTCAAGTGAAAACTAATATTAGGAGTGATCATTACACAGTGGATTAGCCAATTTTGTACAATTTTAAAGTTGCCGTGGTAAAATGATATTTCAGTCTTAATATTTATTTCCTACAAAAAAAAAAAAAACGTAATTAAATTCTCACGGTTACAATGATCCGTTTCGGTATAAGAGATTAAAAAAGGGTGAAGTTCGTGTTCCAGTTTAACTGTGTAATATTACAGTCGCAGAGGTTTCTATCATTCAGCCCATAAGATAATCTATCAGTTAAGCAAAATAATGAGCAGTTACAGGAAATTAACCTTGACCACAGTCTAAATATTGTCTTCGGTGAGACAACAACTCATCCAACGCTGCATGTGACAACTCCATATATAATCATTTCTTCCGCTCTATGAGCTATATCGCTGCTCCCAAGAGACTGCATCATGATTATAACCATTAACTGCGATAATAAACATTTTTTTAAATGCAAATCTGAGGCTGTAAAATAACAATTAATACTGCTTACTTGCAATTACTGTTCCTGATTGCCATCCCACGCCTGCTGTCAAATTAAAACAGGAATGAGCAAAATTGCACATCAAAATCTTACTAATTCATGAGTCTAATTAAGGATAATAAACATCCCGCAAATTACACATATTTACTTAAAACAAATAACCGCTGTCTGACATCATCCTCTGCGTATCTTTTGGATTTGAGCCAACCCCTGATGTATGTAATAAAGCACGTTTGCACTCTCAGATCGACATCAGTGTAAATG
>NW_005187432.1:153017-154236 GCF_000239375.1 Pundamilia nyererei | reverse complement strand
TGGATTGCTAATGTGAAACTGTACAAATCTGCAAGCAAGTCTCATCATGATTTGATTTTTCTTATTTCTTTTATTTTTGCCCCTTCATCTCCAGTCATTTTGCCTTTGACCTAGAAATCAATCTCACTGTGTCATCCCGGATGACTCAATTCCTAACATGCAACTGCAGGACATAGAAGAAAGAAGAGGAGGCTTGACATAGGTAGCTATAACTGAAGATGTAGAGCTATATCGCATGCCAAAGTATATTTAACTTGCAATATATTAAACAGCTGTGACACACAACTTGAATAGCAGGGGTTACTTTCTGGTATTTCTGTTATTCACCAATGTTGTATGTGAAAAATAAAACAAAGATAAGTGAAACATTTACATTCTTGTCATGGTGCAATGACTTATTTGACAGCTGAGATGACACATTTGAAACAAAAAACATAAAAATATGCATAGCGGATTTCAGCTGAGTCATGTGATACTTAGCTGAATTCCCTCTAAAATAACATTTTGAAAGTGAGGATGTCACACGTTGTTTAAATGCTTTTTACCTGACTTGCCCCTTCCTCCCCTCCTCGTATCGGACATCTTTCTCTGAGAGGCACCAAAGGAACCACTATACCCACTACATTGGTCACCTTGCATGCCACCAGTGGCTTAATAACAGTCACATCCATTTATGCTCATCATTATAGTACAGGTACCTGTTGCATTATTCACCTGAACAACAGGTCTTGCCACTCAGACAACACCTCCACATCAGTGCTGGTATAAGAGCAGAAATTCCAGTGTTTGGGTTTTTGGGGGTTTTTTTTGTGAATCTGACATTGCCATTTTATCATTAAAACGGCAATGTCATATGTTGCCGTTCGCCAGACACCGGACAGCAGGTATAATGGGGCCCTAACACTTGAAGAGAGGAAGCGAGGAGAGAAATGAGTTCAAATGAGATTGCACTCTCCTGCCCAAAACAATCAAATTAAGTTTAGGACAAACTAGTTTGCACCAGATGAGCCCTGGAAAAGCAACTGTGTTTTCAAACCCTGAGACTACTCAGCTGATTTCCTGCAAATCTAACCTGACGCATGGCGATTGGGAAACAAACAAACAAAAAAAAAGTATGATGTAATTTATAAATGTTTAATGGTGTGTGATTGCTATGCACAGTAGGCTGAAAAGTGTTTCATTACAGTATTTTCACAAGGATTATAGGAACCATTAGTGA
>NW_005187432.1:87152-152917 GCF_000239375.1 Pundamilia nyererei | reverse complement strand
ACACTATATCGGATTCATATCGGTATCGGCAGATATCCAAATTTATGATATCGGTATCGGTATCGGACATAAAAAAGTGGTATCGTGCCATCTCTAATATATATATATATATATACACACACACACATATACATATGTGTGTGTGTTAGTCTGTACATTAAATGCATGGAACATATTGAAAGGTTACCTATATTAAATGTATATAAACATACTTCTGACAGAAACATAAACTACTTATAACACTAACAGTTTACAAACTTATACAGCTGTACAGCATTCTGGGTAATGTTAGCCAGCCAGGTAGCATAACAGTCTATTAACAGCTGGGAGGAGCTCTGTTAATATATTGAAGACTGATGGAGGATGAAGGACTGTGTTTACAGTATTTCAGTTTAAAAAGTTAAAATATGAATTTTGCCTTGATTTCTGAACCTGATTGTTTCTGTGCTGGATTTTCACTCAGCTTACGGCTCAAACAGCCTCCAGACATATCTATAGTCATGTGATTCTAGGATCTCATGTTACTAAAGACTAGCAGGGGTTATTCCTGGAGACATAAATAATAACTCTAAATGGAGATTCCTTCACAGCTCTTCTGTAGAAACATTAATGCTAAAGACCCATGTGCTGATTTTGTTTAGAAACAGCTGAAAAAATAAAGCGGGATTACTGCTCTCATGCCCCTCTGAAACTCTCTTTGGCCTTGCATTAGTGGTGCATGAGTCTTTTGGGTGTCACGTGGGCTTAAATGCTAACCGTTTACATCTCACAAGATATGGATATAGGAATGTTTGACTAGTGAAGGTCGGAACTGTCACAACTGTGTCATAACAAATGAACTGACAAGCAGAACAGACACCCTGCTGAAGACTGGCATTATATCCCTGTGTTGTACATTTAACGTTTGTTAACAGAGCTTAAGAGCGGATTATTTACCGTTTTGGTCGTGTGGTTTCATTTTAATTATGTTTTCTTTCTTTTTAAGTGTTTTATACTTTATATACTCCTGGAGGAGAATGGGCCACTGTAAGCCTATATAAAGGCTCAGTTACACCAATATATTAATAATACTACAACTACAACTTCTAATAATACGGAGATGTACTATTGAACCTCTATAATCTTAAAAATACCACAAAACAAAAATTTTGCTCATACCTTCCCTACATCACACATTGGTTTGCGCATTAACATACTGGAGGCTCTGGTGTGAAGGTGCTCAGTACCTAAAGATACTGCACACACAGTAGCTCCTTGTAAGTCACAAGGTATTTACGCTCTACTCATAATACTCAAAACGTTTTTCTAATTTTACAAAATGAACCTCACGTTATACTAAATAAGACGTGTTCTTTTCTATGTTCTTCTGTTGTCCTAAATCTTTAAAAAAAAACAGTTTATAGTAACAATTCAATTACAAACAGTTAGATGCTGGGCTAGTACAGGAATAGTTGTAATTTGTGCTAAAAAAAACAAAAAAACAAAACATAAAACATAAAACAAACAAAACAAAATACAATCCCTCATTTTCAGAACCAAAAATGGGGGGAAAAAAGCCAACTTAATTCATGTTGAAATTGTTTGATTCATACTGGGGTTCACCTTTTTCCATCTGGACAAAGGTCTATGGTCGCAAAATGTAAAACAAATATCTTTGTTTCTGCAGCCATCATTCAGATCAACAAATTGTATCTTCTATTCCTTTGAGCTGACATAATGTAACCTGAAGTAGCCAACGGGCTTTACACGTGGGTCTACAGATTCCTCTGGAAACCAACCTACCGTAGCTTCATTGCAAACCCCACACTTCACCACGTGCTGGTGAATCTTGCCCTCCACAGAGATGAGGCTCTGACACACCCTGCAGCTGATAACAGGGGCACTGCCACTCTCTGGTGAGGTGAGAGGGGAATAGGGCGGAGGGTCCTCCCCTAGGAGCACCGATGGCTGCGTGGGGCTGGGGAATGGAGGGAAACCTGAAGGCAAGGGGAAAAATACAACAGTAGTAAGGACTAGTGAAGGGACACAGTCATAAGAGTTGTGCAGTGAGCTGGAAAAAGCCTAAATTCCCATGACAAATACCCTGTTATGATAAACAAGATAATAAGATTTGGTCTGGAGTTCAGCAGAAAGGAGCTTTAGAAGAAAAACACTCCTGGAATGCTGAGCGGGCTGAGCTTTAACAAATGAGGCTGGGTATTTGTGAAAGCCATTTACTCACAGTGTGTGAGTAAATGGCTCAGTTCCATCTAGAAGTCATATGCAGCATGCAGCTTTACTTTTACTGCAAGCAGCCCATGTTTCTCAGTTGATCTATTCAGGCACATTTGTCCCTTTCTAGGTGAACGATCATTGGTCGTCGCTCTCCTTTGCAGAATCCCTCGGCAGCCTCCATAATGGCTTTCTCACATGCCAATCAAATCAGGTGTTTCTCGTATGCTAGCTAGCTTAGAGAAACAGTTATCTAGCTTGTGAAGAAAATCGGCTCTCTTAAACTGCCAAATTATATGCACTAATTTGTGTTAAACCCGTAAATGAAATATAATTTGATAATAACGTTACCGAGCTGCATGACTGAGGCTTTGCGGATGGTTTGCCGGTGCTAAGCAGCGCTAGCTGTCAAGCTAGGTTAGCCAGTGAACACAGCGTTGATTCCCTCCTGTGCTTTCTTCCATTATTTTAAAACTATCGGTTTTATTCAAACAGTAAATGCTTTGTAGCTTTGTAGCTTTACACCACATACTGACCAAACACAATCACACTAGGGTGACCCCTTCTTGTTGTGATGGCTGAGCTAGAAGAAGAGGCTAATAAAAGCTAAGCTAACTGAGGGTGGAGGAGAGAGCACCATGGATACTCACTCGGTGGTTTGTTGGGCACACCGTACGGTCCCGCACCGGGGGACAACCCGCCGTTACCGCTGCCGAGAGCACCATCGCCCAGATCTGATAATAACGGGGACCTCTCGCCGTCCGCCATACCGAGAGCGAGGCGTGGGGATTAGGGGGGGAGAAAGCGGAGAGAGATTGCAGACCGATACGGTGTTGTATTGTTGTGTCGGAAATGCAGGCGTCACATGATCACACCACCACTACGACCGCTGCTGCGGTAACGATGCCCGGGGGTGTGGCACTGCTCACCGGGGGGTGCTACGAGTTGCGAATGTAGGAAAGTTACATTGGAATTATTTGTGAATTATTTACCCCCAGTATTCGATGCACCAGTATAACAAACGCAGGTAGCTAGTTTTTCTCTCCAGTAATCAATGGAAAATTACTAAAATACTCTACTTAGATACTTTTCTTTGATCATGGTAAAAATTAAACAGAGTCCTTCAGACACTTGACTTGAAATGAGGAGAATGAATGAACAATTAATAGTTAAAGTTTAAGCCTGCATGATGAAAACTGTCTATGTGTCTTTCTATATAAGTTGTTATTAGCAGTAATATTACTTGGAGTAATATTAGAAATAGTAGTGGTGGCGCTGGTAGTAGTAGTAGATTGATTGTTTCCAAAACGAGAACAAGTATAAAGATGATAAGAGTTAGTATGTAATTCAGTAAATGCAGCATCTCCATTAAGTTTTGTGTGAATATAAAAGTATTTTTTAAAAATGAAGGCTGAGCAATTTTCTTGTATATCATCTTCAGGCAGCACTGAGCTCTGGGTACTCCTGTATGGAGTTTGCATGTTCAAAACTCTCCCCACAGCCCAAAGACATTAATGAGGAAAGATTGACTGGTAATTCTAAATTCTCCTAGGTGGGACTGTGACCGTGAATCTTTTTTCGGTCACTATATATTAGCCCTGCTGGGATAGGCTCCAGTCCAGTGAAAAGTTGTATAAAATGGCTTCAAAAGACCCGAATTCAAAGATTAATTAAGCTGTGTACCAAATTAAGATGTGCACACCATGAAAGTCAGTAATAACAGCTACATTAAGTTGTTGTACTGCAATATACACTATGAATGGTAAATGTTATGCAGATAAAAGATTGTTTAAAAATAGACAGTTCCAGGTATCATGTTCAGTGTTCCTCAAAATAAGGGTTCCCCCAACCTTACACACAGTATGCTTGCATAATGGTGAGCAAAGGCTGAATACATCTGTACATGTTGTATGTTTTTTGTTTATTTTTTTATCAAATTTGCAAAAAAGTTTAAAGTAAATTTTTTCATGTTGTCATTGTAGGGTATTGGGTGTAGAAATTTGAAGTGAAAAATGAAAATAATCCATTTTGGAGTCAAGTATTTATTAGAAATCCACAATTTAACAGTCATAGAGGCTGTGATGGCACAAGCAATAGCTTAAACTCACAAAATTCATGAAGAAATTCATAGCAGAGTTTTTGCTGATTATTTCCCAATTCCTTTCTGGTTTTAATGCTTAATGTGTCAGTTTGTATAATGTTATTTGCTGCTAAATCATCCTTTTTCATTGCATATTGATGAAGTCCATAGGACGCTTCATTAGTAGAGTCACCTCCAGTTCCTCCCTCTCACTGAAGAACTGGGCCTTGCTCTCATTTTTGTGGACCGGATCGGGGAGATGGAGCCCCAGTTTGCTGAAAACAGATGGAAAGGCAGGTTAAAAAAAAAACAAGTAGGACTGAGGGGGGGATGATATATGTCTAACACTGAAAGACATTAAGAGTTGTGTGATAAAGCAATCAAAGCTCAGCTCTTGGCATGCACCTCTGATTAAAAGGAAATATCTGAAACAGGGCGCTTCTGGCCTTAAATGTTGCCTCTAAGTCTTCAGGGAATTAAAAATGAAAGCAAACATTTTCAAAGGATCTCTTACTATTTCGGCGTCCGTAGATCAAGGAACTTTTCTTTCACATCCAGTACCACCTCTTTTGCTTTAGTGTCTGGTAGTTTGATTTTTACCTACAAGTGAGGGAAAAGTTAGCATTGTTATTACTCTACACTGTTCACATTAATATATATATATATATATATATATATGTATCATTTTTATTTTAAAAACATTTCCCCTTTTTTATTCTTTAATTGTAATGCAAGATTAGGTTTTTAAAAATACTTTCCTCCTTCCAGTATATGTGATGCTGGGTTTTTTAGATTGTTAGTTGTTTCCTACTTTGAATATTACTTCTACTTCCACTTTTTAAAGGTTAACACACATTACACGTGAAACATCCCAGTTTGAGATCCTGAAACAGCTAGTGTACTACAGTGTTGATTTCAAAGCCGGATAAATGGTTGCATCATGAAGGGCATCCAGCATAAAATGTGTGCCAAATCAAATATGCGGATCTGCTGTGGAGATCCTTCCAGTAGGTGAAAGTACCTAAATAGCTGCTGTAATTATTGTGCCATATCGGTGATTATTCCAGAATCAAGCATCTTACTATGACCAATCTAAAAGAGTGAATGCACGTAATCTCAATATTTATAAGTGTTTTAACACAAACTATTTTAAATACACACTCCAAATATTATTTATTGGAAATCTTTTTACATATGTTTTAATGCATGCTCAATAATACAGGTGAGGAAATCCCAGAAAGTTGATTCTTTTCATTTGGATTTCAGTAGGAGAAACACTACATCACCCATCCAAGTGACTTTGTCAGTCTCAGCTAAATGCAGGTTTCCCCAACCTTACACACAGTATGCTTGCATAATGACTGAAACTAGCAGCATTGCTTAACAAAGAGCCAGAAGGTCTGTGGTTATGACAATGCGTGTTCTGATCATGAAAGCAATGGTGCTTTCTCTCATTATGCAACTGTATTGTTTATAAGTTTGGGGAAACCTGCTGTCAGCTGAGACTGAAGGAGTAACCCGGTGAAATGTTTCTCCCACTGAAATCTAGATGAACAAAATCAGCTTTATAAATCTATAAACAAGACTTTTGTTTAGATTTTGTTTAGAAGATTGGAAGTTAAAGACAATGAAAAAACACCCTGATCTATGATGTCTTCTTTGTAATTTGTTGCTGATCGAAGTATTGTAAGTCAGTTCATCTGTATTTTGGAGTGAAAATGATACAAACATACTAAAACACACAATTCCCTTAAATATACATAACATTTCATATTTACACAAAGTAACAGACAAAGGCAATCTTAGCAATTTGAGAACATTTTGAAGTATCTGTCAGAGATCAGGTGAACAGTAGAGGAAAGATAAACACTATTAGAAGCATTTAAATATTTTTTACATATATAGAGCCTGGTCACTATAGCGTTAACCTGTCTCACCTGTGCTCCTGAACATTTTTAGACTGTTCCTTTCTAAAGTCTAAAACTAGCTACGTCTTCAACAGAATTATCTGAAGCCAGCCAACATTTAATAGGAGATTCATGCCTTGCTGCTCTTGATCACAACCTTGTGCATTTCATTTTAGTATCAAAAAAGTGCACTGAGTGAAGTGTTAAGAAATCTTGTGACACTTGGTAAGTTACCAGCATGGCTTCACAACACATGGAGGATGGATCCTTTCTGCTTAATCCCAAGAAGAGATCCTCTGTTCCTACACTCTGCTTCAGGATTATTTCATACCTGCACACAGAGGTTATAAATGAAGCAGACACACTAAAACCAAACACAACAAATATCACATTACCAGACATTAAAAGGAGATTAAACTCAGAAACAGACAGTGTTTGAAGAAGTATGAGGACTCTTTTGAACCTTTAAATATCCGCTTTTCATAATTTTTTATGCTTTTTTACATCCACTGATCGTGTGTGTCTCTTTCTGCATTGCAGTCTTACTCAGGTTGTGGCCTTGGGTCAGTCAGATCATCATACTGTGAGCCTTCGGCCACTTCTTCTTCACACCAGATATCTTTGCTGTTCTTCTTCGTGTTTGCGGTTGACACTAATTAAACAGTCACATAAAGAGAGAAAGACAAATGCAGAAACAGTATGCTTGAATAAATACTTTTTTAGAGTGCTTATAATTGAAAAATACCTTGTTTTTCGTTTTTGGGTAGGGGGCCAATATGTCCGGGACCCAAACGTGCATATGCTTTCACATCCTGTGAACATAAACTAATATTAGTGTGGGGAGAGACTTGGCTTAATGGTTGCTGTAGTTGAAATACAATGATACATATTCTGTCCACTTCGTTTTACTCCATATTCTCCCTTGGTCCTCCCTGCCCACACCTGCAGACTAATAAACTTTACACCATTTTTCTAAATACCCTAAAATTTATATTTTTATTGAAAAATTATTTTTAAAGGTTCATTTTGCTAGTGTTGATTGATTATCCTTCCTATATACATAGGATTAAAATGTTGCTTTTTGAAAAATGTAAAGAGACTACAATTTCTGAGGAATATACTAAAGGCTAGTGTTAGCAGGGTTTTAACATGAACGCATGTAGATCTTACTTTACACTCATCTTCCTCTTCTTCATCCTGCTGACTGGACAACAAGGCAGACAGAGCCCGGAGGCTCTTTGCGGAAGATACCCCAAGACAATCCATTCAGAAAAAACTAATAAACAAAATAAAAAGCGCTGCGGACACAAACGAGGAGAAGAAAGCTGCTAAACTATAAGTAACTATGACAAAACAATTATTTTAATTGGTGCTAGTATACTAATTTTAGCAGCTCACGTTTGGATTGTTGACGCTTTCTGTTTCCCTGGAGACGCCAGGCTTTCCCACTGCCATGGCAACCAGTGACGTCGAACAAATTACGTGGCCAGAGTCACGGTTACGCAGATCGCCGTGAGCTAAGAAGCCTTGCCAGGGAATTTCTAATATCACGATCTCCTCTTGCTCTCTTTTTTTTTAATTGCAGCTTTGAGAATAATGCATACTGTACTGTATACGAGAAAAACTAGGCACTGAGAAAACAAACAACAAAGAAACAAAGACGTATTTTAGCACAGAGTTGTATAAGAATGAACGACTGCTTCATTAATGTAATGTCCCGCTGACTATTTAAATTTAACTGAAAGTTAATTCACGTAATGGTTTAAAATAGGTGTCATATTTATGCCTGAATGGGTTAGCAAGATGGCTGCTGGGTGACTTTTATAGGACGCTGTTACAGGCTAAATGCTTTATGCACTGTAAACAGCTTTGCTTTAGATTAGTCCGGCAAAAGTGCAGTCTAAATATCAGTGGTGTCTCTAAGATTGTAAATAAAAGAAAGAATGACTATAAGTTGTTAAAACTGTTTAAAAAGAAAGTGATGTAAGTACTAATAATTTCATCCAATTTAGCCTACCTCAGGTAGCAGACCTTGCCTTAGCTTTGACTTTTACGTGGAATATTTGAGTATCATATTATGAGGGCAGTGGATCAGAACAGCAGATATCCCAGTTAAGCACAGAGGACTTTATTGTAGACTACTAAAATAAAGCAGCTTGCTTAAGTCCTCATTCTAACTTCCTATTTTAAAGTTGTCATTAAAAATATAGTTCTTACAGTGTATTTAGTTTACCCATACCTTCACAATCTATCTTTAACAAGTAGGTTATTCCTTTTTTGCAACTTTATTGATAACGAACCCATTCAAACATATGCATGACAGGCAGTCAATTTATGGTGAAACTTTTTTAAACTGCATATCTTTGGAGTTCCATATAAAGCACGGTTTGGAGATGTGGGCACAGACATCATTACTATCTGTAAAGAAAGCCTTGTCCTCACTGATATACTTTATTCCTCCTGCCACTGTTGGCGCGCTTTCAAGCGTAGTAAAAGCGTTTGGGTGAGAATCAGAGAGGCGGGGCTATCTGCCTTGTCCCTCCGTGAATACCGTAGTGAATGCATGGCCCGCGGGGATCATGTTGAAGGTGACAGGTAGTGCCATGCCGGGAGCCCTGCGATTTTCACCGTTCACCGTGTTTGCTGCTGCCGGTGACGGCGAGAAGGAACCAGCGGTGGCTCCGTTAAACGTGGACGAACTGTCTCTGTACACCGCTCCCCCGGAGAAGTTTCAGTACGTGGAGCCTAAAGCCGGGCAGCTGGAGGAGCGAGTCGCCACCCTCAGGAAGTTATCGGAGCCGTACACTGCTTGGTGTCAGGTCACCTATGAGAAAATTAAACCCAAAGTTCAGGGGGTCTTCCAGTTTGGGAACGACGCATACGCCTATGTGAAGAACCCCCCGAAGGACTTCTACCCCCGGGCGGGAATCATCGGCTTTACCGGAGTCCTCGGGCTGGTTCTTGCCAGAGGTTCCAGGATTAAGAAACTCATCTACCCGACCACTCTCATGACCCTGAGCGCCTCTCTCTACTACCCGGAGCAAGCAGCGTCCATCGCAAAGTCAACCGGAGACTCCGTGTACGACTTGGCCGTGCAGAGCTACGCAGCGGCGGAGAAGATCCTAAACCCCCAGAGCAAAGCTGAGAAGGTCAATAAACCCGAAAAGAGCAGCGACTCCGAGACGAAACAGTGACGACCCCGGCGTGACTGCAATAACCGAGCAGTAGCCAATCACACAGCAGCTTTATCCCGATACTGTAAACTGAGCGCTTTCTAGACAGTGTGACTTTTTCATGCCTACACTTTGCACTAAGCTTCACATGAAACTCAGGCCGGGCAAAGGGAAGGGGGGATTTGCAACTTGAATGACTCCCTTCCGATTTGAATGTGTATTTATGTAGAGATAAAGCAGTGTCTTACATTAAAGTTGCTTTACCGCCTTGATTCTGTGTCTTATAATGCCACATGCACAAACAAGATGGTCAGCACCAAAGAGAAGAAAACTAATTCAGGATTTTAATAATCAGTCGTTTATTTTAACAATTTTGTTCAATGGGGTGACAAAGACCAAAGTAGGCAAGTCACATTTGATCTGAAATTGTGTATGTTTCAAGTTTTATTTGTCATATACAGGTAACAATTATTATACTCACAGATTTTAAACATATTTTATAAAATAGGTTTTGCTAAAAAGTCATTATCCTACATAAACTCAAAACATTTGTAGTATTAAGTACTCAGACCCATTTGCATTATACTGCTCAGTAATGCTGGATATATCTCAGCTTTATATTTTAATGCTTTTAAAGTAAAAACTTCAAAGTCATTCTAAAGCTTTAAAGTAAATGGTATGGAGTAGAAATGGCTAAAAACACTGAGTGGAAGTAGAAAACAGCATGACCCAGAAGTACTTAGAAGCACTACTTAAAACGACATACACACCCACCATGACATCACCTACTAATTAGTAAAATCTCAGCTTTGAGTTGAGCAATTTTGCTATTGCCAGCTTAGCATTCTGAAACTGGATACGCCAAAACAACCAGTGGTTCAGTCTGAAATTAAGCCCATGCTCATTGGGTAGCAACTTGCAAATAAAATGTCATTAGCCAATGAGCATTTCCTGGAAAATCATAATTTCTGACTTAGTAAATTTAATGTTTTATGAAATATAACTTGTGACTGAGCTCACAAATAATCAGTAAAATGTTGATGTTAAAAAGGACTGGAAGGCCGTTAACCTTATAATTCTATGTAAACCAAAGTCCTTTTACAGGCAGACGTTCCCACCGCCTGCTGACCTTCAGAAAGAATGAAAGCTTGAGGGGCCTCACACCCTTAAACTATGCTCATCTTTTACACCACAAATGAACTCTACTCAAAATATATTGGTGGAGGGCCAATCAAATGTCATGGGTCGAACAGCCACCCCATGTCCCCCCTCTACATACGCCCATGATAAGATATAAGGTCAGTTGCCTCCTTAAAAATACATTATTACAGATCAAGAATCATGAAGCCTGTAGTGCAGCAGGTTGACAGCAGTAAATGTGAGGTGTCTAATAAGCAGAAAGGAAACGTGTTAGCAGTATGATCCTTCCTTTAATGTTCATTAGCTACTTGTGACAAACCAAGCAGCCTTAAATTTAATTACCATCTTACCACAGGGAATGAACACTTTGTGACTGTTTAACATCTTTATTTTCATATCAGCCAAAAAAAAAAAAAAAAAAAGGTACAAAAATTAAATATGAATGACTTCAAAGAAACCCTCTCAGAGCAGCACCAGCTTCTCATTGAGAGCAATCTGTGCTTGGGTGAGGTTGGACAGGTAGGTCACCATCAACAGGTCCTGCAACAACAAAAGAGAGCATTTAGATTCACACTAAACTAAAGTGAAAGATTATAACAGCATAACAAGGAAACAAGATTAAAGGATGGCAAGTTTGGAAAGATAATGCCCAGATTAATGATGCAAAAATACTTCCATCTTCTAAAGCTTCTAATCCTGAAGTAAAACAGTATGATGCAAGTAGAGCCCAGAGACCATAAATAACCATAAAAACAGGAGGAGAGTTTAATTAAATGCCAAAAACAACTCAGAGCTCACCTAAAGCCTCTTATATAAGAGATATGACAATTCAGTTTACTCTTTTTAGAGCCAATGTGTTTATACGTGGAGAGAAATTAAGTACATTATTGCCACAACAATAAAATTTCCAGCTACTTCCTTGTCACAACAGGTCGGCACAGCGGGTTCGATTTGGCAGTTTATTGCCAGATGATCTTCCTGACGCTAGACTTGTGTCTCTACCACAATAATAAAAATAACAGTGTCTATTAAGCTAGTCTCTACTGCTATTTTTTAAGTGCCATTTGCCTGTCTGTTTAGATCAAATAGCAAAACAAAAACAGTAGCTGTCACTGATATAGTAACTTAAACACGAGCACTTACATTGATGTTGGAATTGAGCATGTTCTCAAAGTCCTCAGGTGAGATAGTGGGCACTTTGTTTACCAGATCCATCAGGAAACGGCCCACGCTGTTGTCTGCTGTCACCTTGCCAGACTGAAACAGAACAACATGAACTTCATAGCCATCATCAGCGCAAAACTTAATTACTGCTCAAATGTTCCCAGGTGACCAATATTAAGTTAAATTGGCAGGGATTTAATTAGAAAAGAAAAAAAAAACCCAGGGGACAAGTTTGTCTTGATACTCACCAGCACATCCTCAATGTATGCCAGCACTGTGGTCAACATGTCCTGTACCCTGGCTGCAGCACCACCAACCTGAGACAGGTCAGAGGTCAGCCCCTTGGTACGACTGGGGGTCACACGTGTTCGCTGTAGCAGGTCCACTAAAGAACAAATAGAGAGTATAATATAAAGTTTTCTTTCCTTTCATATGCACCCCAGCGAGTTGTTTGAGACACTGGGATTTAATTATTTGGCATTTCACAGATACTTAGTCACGAAGCATTTGTTTTCAAACAGTCGCCATCATTTATTCTTTGTATTCTTACCGCCTATCCTCTCAGTGTCATAGTACACATACTTGACAGACAGTGGGGTGAACATCACACCAACTGTCTTTCCTGGCACACCCATCTGCGCACTGTGTAGGAGACACACAAACACATTCAGAGAAGCACTTTCAGGCTGTAGATGATCACATAAACACAGGCGCTGACAGAAAGATCAGCCAACCTGACGTAGGCGCGGATGTTCATTTTGCCACTCTGCAGTGCCGTGTCCACGGTCAGGTGAATGGGATTAGAGGCCTCACGGCTGTAGTACTCGTGGATGAGCACTGAATGTTCTGTGATATCAAAGCCTGTGGCATACCTGTCAGAAAAGATGAACATCTGCTAAAGAATACTGTTTTTTCCACTTTTAACTTTAAATTGTTAATATGACCGACTGACGCACCATCCGATGATGACCTCTGTAGGTGAAACCCTCTTGTGAAGCTCATACATGTTCTTGGCAAACTCCATGTCCACAGCAACCTGTTGTCAAAAACAATGCATTTAAGCCCAGCCATGTACACGGTCTCTTAAACATTTCTACAGAATCATCTTTCACTTGTGAAAGAATTCAGTGATAATTACATAACTGCACATTACCTGCACATGTGATGTGACAATAAAAGTGATTTGATTTTGATTTGATAATACATGTATTAGTCATAGCTACCCTGTAAGATATTTTGTAATTCACTGTCTCACAAAGCAGGATTAAACATAGTAGGTGGTATCAAAAACCTTAGAAACTAACGATTTAGCCTCCACCCCATACCTGATAGCATAACACCACCTATAGTTTTCTGAGGGGGGTTGTTTCTATTGTTTACTCAGCTACTCAAAAGTAGTGCTTTGCAACACTATTACACATATCAAAATGAAGTATCGCTACAGTGACCCAGATCATATCCAGAAAAGAACTTCTTGTAACAGGAAGAATCACAATCAGAATACTTTATTAATCCCCAAGGAAATCATGTAGCCTCAGTAGCCATTTAGAAAAACTACCAGGAATTTATTCAGCCTGGTATTTAGCAGCCATATCGAAATTAAAACCTTAATGGACATTTAAAAACCCAGACTCATCTAATTAAAGACACAAAAGCACAAACACACAAGTTTGATAAATTTTAGTTATCTTTTTCTTTGTTGATGCTCCTAAGATTTTAATTCATGACTCTTTGAGTTTCGGATATTTCTAACTGAATAATGCGTTATTCTTTAGATTACTTGCTGAATGTCAGTTTCGTGTCTTGTTTATTACTCGATGGCCGATGTGGAATGGCTACTGTATTACTGGCCCTTTCCACTTGGCTTCAACATCAGCAATAAATAAAATTATGTTAGCTGCAAATAAAGAGTTTAGTAACATACCTCATCTTCAGATTCATTGTGAGGGACAGAGAAGCAGTTGGTCACCTCGATAGAGTGCTTGTCAATAGTACCTGAAAAAAGCAAATGTTTCAGTTCTTACATTATATTGTTGTAGCGACGAGCAGCTTCACTGTAAGTTAGCAAACAAGAGGATTCTCCATTAAATCGACAGTAATAAGCGCTAACATCAGCGATCTTTTCCTGTTGCTAAGCATCAAATGAGTGCAAACCCCACCAAAATGGAAAAAAGTCCAGGTGATTTGCTAACTTTTTAACTATATGAACAACTGAGTGGGCGGCCAGCTGTTACGAGTGATGCCGCTAGCTAACTAACAGTAGCTAATGCTAGTCAGCTGCTGAACTGAACCAGCATGTGTTAGCAGCTAAAGCTAAAAGCAGCTAACTATGCGGCAACTGGTTTCGTGCGAAATCGGTCCAAGCGGCGCAGGACAAACATATTGTCTTTTTACTTACCCAAAAGGGTTCCAATCACACGACTCGCTCCCTCATTTCTTCGCTCGTAAGAGTCGCAGATAGAAGCGAGAACGACGGGATGAATTTTCACAACTGGCCCGAACACCGACATCTTGGAAAAGGAGGGCAGACTACTGATCACACTGCCTGAAGAGACCAACTGATTACCGGCGTCATGGACACATATACCGCCACCTTGAGGCTGGCGGATAAATAGCGGTTAGTGAGAATAATGCTAATTATGATCAAGTCATTGATATCATTGTGATACAATGTTGTAGGACTGCATCTTCCTCTATAAGCGGAATTTTTTAATTAGTGAATTATTCTAACAAGGAGTCTGGTATAATAATAGTAATAATAATGTTATTATGGAAAAGCCATAAAAAGGATTGCATCACAATCAGACCATATTTAAAATGACATATACAATGAGCATTATTACATCCAATCTGTATGTTTATGTTTCTGCATTTTTGCATTGTTACTGCATCACAAAGGCCTTTAATTTCCCCATCAGTGAACTCTGCAGATGCTGAGGGTCTGACCGAGAGGAGGGAGAGGACTGTCCCTTCTGTTGTGGAAATGAGAAGCGTCTGAGGCAAGCAGGCAAACAAGCAGGCAGGCTTGATAGGGGCTGGGCTGATGACAGCATCCTCTACCGCTCCACACCTGACCGACTCCATCAGATACACAGATGATGGAGCTCTCCGCGCTGCCGGGTTATTATCCTGTTGCCTCCATTTCGCACATCCACTGCCAGACACATGTTCTGAAAAAGCCTTATCGTTAATCAGAGTACTTGAACTGTTTTTTTCGGGTTTGTTTGGGTGTGTGTGTGTGTGTGTGTGTGTCTTTAGCTTGGGCTGCCCGCTTTTTATTTTTTGTGAATACTGAGCGGTCGGATCGAGGTGGTCTTTGTTTTCCAGGAAAAGCGAACAAGAGTGGACTGATTATGCTGCGTCGCTCGTAAATACCAGAAATGGGTGTAATTGAACCAAGGTTGCGAATCCTGGCTCGTTCTTGGACTCGATTTTCGCCGTTCTTATGGCAAAACATCTGCCCAATCTGGGTCTTACACATCTACAAGTTGGTGCACTGAGCAGGTAGGATTTTACTCGTTTATCTTTGGTCTGTGTGACATTAAACCAAACCGTAGCTGAGCTGTTTGGTTCCTGTAGCCCTCTTGCCGGCTCACAGACACTCTTTAACAGAGGCTATTTCTGATCCATCCATCAGGCGTAGTGCGTCATCTTGACTGTCACCATCAGTCTCCTCTGGCGTCCAATCCGCCAGTTGTCCAAATGGACGCACATCATCCAAGGCTATAGAGGACTAGGACTCCATTTTACTGAGTAAATATTTCATCACGTCTCGTTATCCATGTATATATTTAACTCGGCTTCTTATATAGGACTTATGTAAGACTATTTCAACAGGCCTGCTGTATAAATCCAGCATATTTAAAATAGCACGAAGTGCACTTATACAACACACACGTCTGGGCCACACACACACTCCTAGCCCGAGGCTTTTTATGAAACATACAGACCAGTTAAAGTGGCTCTGATATGCATATGCCATGTCGTGCATCAGGAATAGGGGTCTTTCAGAGAACTAATTTATTCTACCATTGTGTCTAATTTCCAAGGACTTTCAAAGTTATCCATATTCAATCTGAAAATAAGGACTTATTCCTTTATTTTATTATTAAAAGACTTCAAATGAGACTTTGACAATAGTAATAAAAGCACAAAAAATGATACACATTTATTTATAGGTTTTTAGAATTTATTATAGCAACATCAGAGTTCAAGCACTCCTGTGAGGAGGTCCTGTTTCTTTAAAGAAATCATTTGACAGTGAATTATTGTGACAGTAAAACAGATAATCAATTCCATTGTTTCATTTGATCAGATCATTGTGTTCTTCTGCTTTATTCCAGGCTTCAGACAAGCAAACAAATGGTTCAGTCAATAGGTACTGGACAGACTCTGCCTTAGGGAGGATATCAATAACACATTAATACTCTTTACACGCTTACACACACACACACAAACGCACGCACACACAGACGTAGACCATGGCTCTGGAGAACTCCATCTTCCCCTCCCGTCCGGACTCGCTCTCGCTCCCTGTGGAGGAGAAGGTGGAGAGCGAAGAAGTGGAGGTGGCCACGGAGGTCACAGCCTCCACGGGAGTCTTCAACGTATCGGAGGAGCTGGGCCACGTCGTCACCACAGAGACGACTTCTTCCCTTCCGGACTCGGCTCCGGTCAAGAGATCGTTTCAGTCCAAGCTGGCCGAGCGGGAAGCCAATGCTAATCAGCACAGGAAGAAGACACAGGGGACGGAGAAGGAGAGGGGACGGTTCGGGTGGGGTGAGTGACTCTCAAGATGACATCTTGTCCTTGATCCCCCTTCTGTTTGGAACAGTGCACTCACTATGTTCTTTAAATGTTGTGGCTTCTTTCTGGACCTGCAGTTCAACCAGACTGAAATGCATCACTATTAATCTCTTTGTATCTGATAAAAATCTCGAGAGATTTAGAGATATTGACTTACTCCTGGATGAACATTTTCTCCATTCAGCCCTTCTCCTCCCCATCTGTCTCGCAGTAGTAGTAGTGAATCTTTTCTAATTTAGACCATACTGCAGAGCTTCACCCCTCAGCAATTTTGACAGTCTTGCTCATTAAGCTCTGCTCTGTTTGCTCCAATCTTTGCCGTACATCTTCATAGAATAAAAAGAAAGAAAGCCTAACTAGGGAACTAGGGAAATGTGCAGTTTATATGACCCTTCGGTGTTTTAACTCCAACTTGTGATCAAGAATTGATGTCATCATCGCAAAGGACAAAAATCCTACAAAGCAGAGCCAGACTTTTTTCGCAGAAAAGGCAGATTTTGTTTTACCTTAAAATAAGTCTCCATAGCTTGAGTAGCATGCACAATGATTGATATTCATTGATTAAAGCGTATGTGATAGCGGTATAGTGTCATAATTTCAGTTCTGGCTTGGTGCATCCACAGTAAAAAGCCTATAAAACAAAACAAAACACAGATGAAGTCCAGTGTTATAGCTTTTCTTCTCCAAGCGTTTGATGATGTTGTCCCGTCGCACTTCATCTGCTCTGTTTTATTCACCTGTCATTTTTCATTTATGTTTTCCCTTCTTCACCAGTCTGACTTTCCTTTGAGCCACGCTGAATCTCCCTCAGTAGTTTTGTCCCTTGCTACCTCCCTGTGTTTATGTTCATGTCTCTCTAAGTGCTTTCATCCAATTCTCATCGTCTGACTGCAGTCAGAGTTGTAGCTTTAAAAACAAAACATTTCAGAAAGGGAGCCTCATGTTTTTGAAAGTGTTTAATGGAACAATAAAGAGTTGTCTTCAACGCTGTAAAGGATCAAAAGGCGATGGCACTTTTCCTCCCATTTGTTAGCCTCACAGATTTCTAATCGGGCCCCTTCTCTTCTGTCTCCGCCCTTCCACCAGCCCGCACTCGCCGTAAGAGACAGCGCTACGTGGAGAAGAACGGTCGATGCAATGTGCAGCATGGTAACATGCGGGAGACTTACCGATACCTGACGGACATCTTCACCACTCTGGTGGACCTCAACTGGCGTTGCTCGCTCTTCGTCTTTGTCATGGCCTACGCTGTAACATGGCTCTTCTTCGGAGCCATCTGGTACCTCATCGCCTACTGCAGGTAAGATTTAAGATAAAGTCATGTGCACTAATGTATTTGGATCTCTTGCAATGTGGGAAATCACCATTTGATCTCCTGCTGAATTTGTAAGTGTGCTACCTTGCAAAGAAATGAACACTCTTTAATTTTTACAGTAGGTTAATTTTAATGGTGAGAGACAGAACATCAATGAAAATTTCAGAAATAAACATTATACATTGATTTGCATGATTTGCACTGAGTGAGTGAAATGAGTATTTGATCAGACATGACACTCAGTGGAGAAACTCTTGTGGGCAAACACAGCAGTAAGATGTTTCTCATAGTTGGCCACCAGGTTTTCGCTCATCTCTGGAGGGATTTTGTCCCACTGCTCTTTACAGAAACTCTCTAAATCATTTTGGCTTCTTGGCTGCCGCTTAACAACGCCAAACTTCATCTGCCTTTAGAGATTTTCTATAGTTTGAAATTAGGAAACTGGCTAGGCCACTCCATGATCTTAATGTGCTTTTGCAGACACTAATTTGTTGCCTCTGTGGTATGTTTTGCGTCATTATCATGCAGGAAAACTCATCCATGACACATCTTCAGTGTTCTGGCTGAGGGAAGGAGGTTCTTGTTCAAGATTTTATAGTACATAGCACCGTCCATTTGCCCCTTAATGCAGTGAAGTCATCCTGTACCCTTAGGAGAAAAACAGCCCCAAAGCATAATGCTTCCACCTCCATGCCTGACTGTGGGGATGGTGCACTTTTGGTCATACTTAGCATTTCTCTTTCTCTAAACATGACAAGTCGTGTTGATGACAAACAGCTTGATTTTAGTATCATCTGACATTTCTCTCAATAATTTAGATATTCACTGGCAAACTTAAGATGGGCTTGTACATGTGTGTTCTTGAGCAGGGAGACCTCGTGGTGTTGTAATGTTACCAGTGGTGCTTTTGGTCACTGTGCTCTCAACTGCCTTCATTAAGCTCCCTCCTTGTAGTTTTGTGTTGATGCACCACCTTTCATCCTCACCCCATGAGGCAAGATTGGTCTGATCGATCATTTTATATAGTTTCCACCTTCTCCCCAAGCTTCTTGCTGGTCTTATAGTCCGTACCAGACATTATGCAGATCTACAATTTTGTCCCTGACAGCCTCTTTGTGTTGTGGTGGAGATGCCTGAATGGGAGAAATTGAGTTCTGATCAGGAGTATCTGTAATTGATTGATTGATTGCAATCTGTTCTACATGGGCACAGAGCCAATCTGTGGAGGCCACAATTCTGGTTAGTTGCAGAGGATCAAATATTTATTTCAATCAGTGACATGCAAATGACTTTATAACTTTTGTTTGTTTGTTTTTTAGTTGTTATTCTGTCTCCATTACAATGAAATTACCATAAAGGTTAGAGACTATTCATTTCTTTGTAAGTGAGCAAACTTACAAAGTCAGCAGGGCATCAAATGATCATTTCCCACAGATTAAGTCCTGATCCATAGGATCCTATTCTGAATCCAAGTGATATCGGGAATATGGGACCTAATTTAAACTTTATCTTTTCATATGGTAGCAACACATTATGACCAAAAACAGGATTTTCCCTTGTCTGTGTGCTTTTTTCTGACAACAAATCCTCACATTAAAGTTTCTTGTTTTGGGAAATTGTCTTTTCATATCTAGAGTTCGAAAAAAAAAAAAAAAGACGATCTTTATGTTTATGTGATCCCATCCAGCAAAATCTTAGTTGGACAGAAATGTAAACAACACTGTATGTATGTAGCTAAAGAGTTGTTTTTGAGTTACTTGAAAAGACATATAATTTCACTAAAAAGTAAAAGAACATCTCTTCCTACTTGTCACCTCTGCAACCTCCTCAACAAGCAGATTCACAGCCAGACTCTTCTTGCTGTGCCACTGCCCTTTGCCCTTTGATGTAGAAATAAGTTTGGAGCGTTCAGAATTTCATACAAATGTTATTAACCAGAGTGGACATTGTGTTGCGACAATTGTGTCAATTTGCATTAAAAAAACAAAAATACATGTATTTTTGTTCTCTGGCTGTGATGTAGTGGTTTGCTTAACATTCACTTTGAAACAAAGGTTAATTCAATTTTAATCAAAGCCATTCAGAGCTCTTTTAGACCTGTAATCATCAGAAAATTGCAGAGAAAGCATAAACATGGATTTATGTTTGCAATAAATTTGAATTCAAGTCTATGTAATAACTCCAAAAATGCAGAATTTAACCATTTAAACCGAATTTTGCTCATAAATTTGGTGCTTTTCTTTAACGAGTGCAAAAATTGAAGCGATGTACTGTATAAGATGTACTGTGCTAATCAGGGAGCTTCAGTGGGGATGGCAGGGAAATTTATTTTAGCTCTTTTCTTGTTTGACAGCTTAGTGCTAAACTAAGCTGACTGCCTTCTGGGTGCGGCATCATATTTAGCAGACAGCTATGAGAACATTATTGATCTTTTCACCGTATTTCCCCCAAAGTCCAACCATTCTTTAAGTGAGCATTAGATTTTTACACATCTACCATAAAGGCCAAAATGAAGCTGCTTTCTCAGCCAAAAAAGCAGATGACAAAGCAGTATTAATATTACAGCGTATTTCATCATGATGTGCTGCCTCTTCATGAGCTGTGATTGCTGGATCTCTGCTCTAATTAACTAACGTATTTGTCTCATAAAAATTGTGACCCTTTTTTATATCAATTGCAGGCTATTCAGTTTTGTGCCAGAAAGCTGTCAGTGTTGCTGCAATCCCTTTGTCACCAGCACAGGTCAATAAAAGTCATAGATTATATAAATGACCTAACACCACTTTCGCTAATTAGCGCTCCCTCTCTGGCTGGAGCTGTGTTAATCGTGGACATTAGTGTGTGTAGTGTGTGTTAGAACAGAAATTCTGCGGACTCTTAGTGGCACAGGATTGAAAAAAACCCTCAAAAGATGCTGAGAGCAAGTTGCGCGTGATGATATATGATGAAAGTGGCGGGTTTCTGCAGCCTCGGCAAGAAGTGACAGCATAAATGTTGGCTTAAGCACCATGTTTAAATCTGATGAACAGGATTGCTTCTATTCATTACAGGAATTAGCTGCAGGGTGGTGGAAAATTTAAATGGAGAGATGAGTCGTCATCTATATATTTCTGCACCTCCAGTCTAAAAATATATATCTTCTCGCTCTCAGTCTATTTTTCCCTCTTGACACCCACTTTGTCACCTCCCGCCTTCCCTTTCTCACACATTCTGCTTCTCCTCTTCCCAAGGGGTGATCTCGACCATCTGGAGGATGAGACGTGGACGCCGTGCGTGAACAATGTCAATGGCTTCATCTCGGCTTTCCTCTTCTCCATTGAGACCGAGACCACGATTGGCTATGGTCACCGTGTCATCACCGACCAGTGTCCGGTGGGCACAATGCTGCTGCTGCTGCAGGCTATACTGGGATCGATGGTTAACGCCTTCATGGTGAGCAGCTTAACTGGTAAAAAATAGAGATAGGGAAATATTTAGAAATCCATCCATCCTTCTCTCGTTTTCGTACCCTTACCTGGGTTCAGTTTGCAGTCTAAGCAGACTTCTCTCACCCCAGGCACCTCTTGTAGCTCATCCAGGGGGAAAACGAGTTCCCGAGCCAGCTGATTCTTGCAGGATGACTGAAACGCACAAACCCCTCCACCACAATAACATGGCAATTCAAAGATATACGGAGGATATGATTATTCAGACTTTCACACATTCACTTTCTGATAAATTATGTTTTTTGTATATTTGTTGGTTCTGTTTTGCCCAATTGTGTTTCTATTTTCTGCATTTTTCGCCCTCCATTCTGTGTCACCCTGCCTCTGTCTTCATGTCCTGTCTTTCAGTTGCTCCTTCTTTTACTCTAAAGGTAAAGATGTCTAATTTTCCCATCAGTCTTCTGTGTAAATATGACTGTGTGTTTAAGATCGACTCCAGCTTTCCTGTGATCCTGTATCGGATAAGTGGTAAAGAATGGGATGGATGGATGCCCTTTGGACTTTGTGTTTTTTTTTTGGTCTTTGTAACATTACAAGTTTCCTTTTCAATATTTAAACCAGGTGCATGTCCTGCAACTGGGACCTCTCTTCCTATCTCCTATTAAGCATGAGTTTAAATTCATGCAGTGCCAAAGTGAATATTCTCAGTAATTTTGGGATATAAGAATCTTAAATAGACGCTTTCATATTTAGAATGAATACTGCTGACATCTGTGATGATTTGTTATCTGATTATGTATTAATGACGATGTAGACATGAGTGTAACATATGTAGCAAACAAGATTGTCAGATGTGTTTTAGCAAAGCAGGAAGTCAGATTAGAGAAACAAATGGAAACGAAAAATGAAAAACAGGCTTCTGAACTTCTGAGTCAGTGTTCAGATTCAGCTAACTCCTTTTGTGCCTGCAATTTCTGTTTGACCCGAGACTGTTTGCTTAAACGGAAGCTTCCTGTCAGCTCAGCTGAATCAAATAAAATAATGATACGCTGTTTTTTTAGCTTAGAGAGAAGATTGAATGCACAAATACAATGGAGCCATAATGACGCAAATTATATGCAGATGGTATTCTTCCTAAAAAAAAGAATATTTACACAGAAAATGCCGATGAAGCTCAATTTTTTTTGCACGGTGTAAGCACTCTTTTGATGAGGATGAATTCACACTCCGACATCCAGGCTGAATCATGTTTATGCATGTTTGGGAGCTGGAAACGTTCCAAATTAACAACTGATGTACACGTAGCGTGGGCTGTTTTACTATGCATATAAAAACAGTTGAGTCTGGGGTTAACTCAAGTGTCACTGATCTTTTTAGACAAGAAAAACTGGCAATAACAAGCTCTTCTGAAAAACGATCAAGGTTAGTTTGTATTTAGCGGCCACAATGAATGTGTTCCAGATGTGCAGACTACACCGGAATTATTCAGCTCTTTAGCTGATGTGTTTGTTATAAACACCAAGACATACGTTTATGTTCCTTTCATAATAATCCTCTGCTTTTCTACTTTGTGCAAGGCTCCCTGTGGCTTTGACTTTTTAGCAGGGCCCATGTTTCACATTGTTCCTTCCTCTCTGTCCAGGTGGGCTGCATGTTTGTAAAGATCTCGCAGCCTAACAAACGAGCTGAGACGCTGGTGTTCTCCAAACACGCTGTTATCTCGCCGAGAGACGACAAGCTCTGTCTGATGTTCAGGGTGGGAGACCTTCGAAGTTCCCACATTGTGGGGGCCAACATCAGGGCCAAACTCATCAAGTCTAAGCAGACTCAGGAGGGTGAGACAGTTAATAATGAGTCTTTCTTTTTCTTCCTTTGGTGACAAAAACTGTAACAATTACACCTATTGAAAAATCAAATGGCCCAGTAATAACAATAATAATAATAATAATAATAATAACACACTTGGCCATGTGAACCGCTCATTCTAAGATCTCTTTTGTGTCTTTCTAGTATTCTGTCATTTTAAACCTGAGCTTCCAGGTACAACCTCTCTCCTTGTCTCCACTTTATTGGCTCTTCCAGGTGAGTTCATCCCTCTGGATCAGACAGACATCAGTGTGGGCTTTGAGACGGGCGATGATCGTCTCTTCCTGGTCTCACCATTGGTGATTTCCCATGAGATTGACGCACGTTCACCCTTCTGGGACATGTCGCACGCCCAGCTAGAGAAAGAAGACTTTGAGATTGTGGTCATTCTAGAAGGAATGGTGGAGGCCACTGGTGAGAAGGCAAACACCAAATTAAGAAACATCTGCGAGTTTAAATCTATTAATGTAACCCCTAAAAAAAGCATGTTTTATTTGTTGTCCTTGATTTTGAAATGAAGAGACTCCTCCTGTGGGTAGAAACCTTGCAAGCTTTGTAAATCACCCTTAAAACTAACCACAGCACTGAGCGCTATTTTGGGGATTGCGCTCATACATTATTTTTCCCCGTTTATTAAATCTAGCCCCAGGTCCTATAATAAATCAGCAAGTAAATAGTAAATAAAGAAATCATCTGGTTTAGTAGTTTAGATTAAATTAAAACATTGAACAAAAGAAATAAGGAGAAACTCATTTCCATGTATGTACAAGAAATGACAAAAACCTAGAAGTCACGGTCTAGCAATCTGCAGTCTGATGTCACCCCAACAGAAAGCAAACTGTTTAAAACTGGAGACTCATCTACCCCTGGGCAAACCACAGAGCCCTGCTGTGCTTACTCACTCTTGATAAATCATCAGTAAAAGTGGACCTATTATGCTATATATTTCCAGCGCCATATTTTTATTTTTAGCCTCTTCTAGAGTGGCTTTGCGTGATTCACAGATTCCATCCATCTTCTTCCGCTTATTTAATTCATTGTCGTGAAGTGGATCCCAGTAGTTGCGGGGATTTAGAATCACCAATTAATTTAACCCGATCCATGTCTTTGGACTGTGGGAGGAAGCTGGAGTTCCCAAAGAGAATCCACACATACACAAGGAAACTGTACAACATGCAACCCTCCTTTAGCTAATTTCTTCTAATTGGCTGCCCCTTGGAAACAGATGGGAAAGGATTCCTATCCACTCACCCATCCATCCATCCATCCATCCATCCATCCATCCATCCATCCATCCATCCATCCATCCATCCATCCATCCATCCATCCATCCATCCATCCAGTAAAATAAAAAAAAACTATTTCGGACACTATTGGGACTTTATGCCAAAATATCAGAGCTGAGTCTGCTAGATGAATAACTGACGACTACTACTACTACTGCATTTTTGTCACAAATATAGAATACACTGAGCAAATTTTCTTAAATGAATAAATGCAAATATTTAGTGGCAGTTCCTACCTTGATTTGCTGCCATCTTTCCTCTCATCCTACTACGTTTTTAAAAAAAAAACAGACAATGCATGATGGGATAGGTAACAAAATACTCATACTCAATACATAGCTGCTACACACTAAGTATTAAGTGAATACAGACAGAGTCTATATTAATCTCTCCTCTTTGATATCATACAAAGTTAAGAGAAATAAACAGTTTTAAAGAAAGTGTACGGAGCAGTCTGAACTTTTGGCTCATAGGGATTACTTGTAAAAATCCTGACTTTAACAGTATACAAGAAAAGAAATAAGGAAAAGCAAAACTAATCCTCTTGAAAAAACATATCATATTAATTTATAAAGCACTTTAAAAAAAAAACAACAGGGATGAACAAAGTGCTAAACAATAGCACCAAATATAAAAGACAAATCGAGGCCACCAGGTAGATGATATAGAGACATAAAAGAGTTGTGGAAGTTAAACAATATAGGAGTACACTAAAGTATGTTTTACTTTCTCCTGCTAGTCTTAAGTGCATCTGGATTTATAGGATATTCATTCCCAAAGTAATTTGCACAAGCTGGGACGTTCCAAATATTATGTGCTTGTTTATCTTTTCTCCCTTATCCCTCTCTTATATCACCTTACGTCAGATTCATTCTTAGAGGATGATATACTCTACTAGTTTCCTCACAGTTTAGCAAGAACTCAGTGTATCGGAGCTATTCAGGATGTGTATCTGTGAGGTAAAGGTGGCCTCTCCACCTACACCAAATATTGATTCCCTTAGTCAGAGCGCTATGTTACAAAGACTTAGCTGACAGTCATAACTCTGCTGCAGAGAACATCCTTACAACGACAGCTTGCCAGTGAAATTGTTTGTGACTAAATGGGTAAATGAATTATGTTTGTGTAAGCGTTCTTGGTGTGGTGCTTTTACTCTTCTGCTTTGCCATAGCCAGGCACAGCGAATCCAGTTAATATCAAATCATTTATCACACAGACCAGAACAAATGCCGTGAGGGAAAATGTGTATTATGAATCTCTATAGTCATCCATTTGTTTGTGCATGCAGGGATGACATGCCAGGCGAGGAGCTCGTATCTTGCAGAGGAGTTGTTGTGGGGTCACAGGTTCAGCCCAATGATGTCGCTGGCAGAGGGCTTCTTTGACATCGACTATGGAGCCTTTCACCACACATTTGAGGTAATGTCTCTTGAAGAAGATGTGATGAGGGCAAGCTAATAAAGCACACATGATTTGTTGCACTCCAATGACACCTATCACAGGTGTCACTGGAAAAGAGAGGGGGTACACTCTGGGCAGCTTGCCAGTCTTTCGCAGAGTTATACAAAGGGGTGGACAAAGATTGATGCTTTGATTTACACCTAAAGCCAATGTAGAATCACCAGTTAACCTAACATGCACGTCTAGTAAAATCTTCTCTTATAAGTATGTGTACCTCATGAAGATGAAGTGCCTCAGGGTCTGTCTTAAAATATAATTTACTATTTAACAGAAAATCTCACCTCAATTTTCCTAATCATGATCAACAAGCAGATAGCCAAGGACTGCATGAATTTGTGTTTAAATTTACTCACAGAAATTTTAAAGTATTCCAAATATTCTTAGTGGTTATGTTGGTTTCCAAAAACATTTAATATGTGACATTTCTGTTAACAGTATAATTTATTTTAAAATAGTCTCTAGTTATGGAAGAAGGTTTGCTTGGCTATGACGGAAAACATCATAAGGTGAAGGAAAGAGAACAGTAGTGTTCAGAGAACCTGCTTCACTTTGAGTAAGGCACTTCAAAATGTCACAGTGGATGACTGTCCTTAGGACGGGCTACAAAGTACTCATTTGGCTTCATCTCGATCTTTTCTTCTTGTGTTATTACTGTATATACAGGCTCTATATGTGGACAAGCATGTGAAAGTTACCACTAAAATCCTAAGGCTAGAAATAATTTAAAATAAATGGTGAAGTAAAATCTTTGTATTTTCTCTTCCCTATTAAGAGATGTTCCACTTTATTCCTTTATTAAAGCTTTCTGCATATCTGAAGTAAAAATAATTAACAATAAGCATCCGCACCAATCCGTCTGTCGATCTCCCGCTGCCCTCTCCTCTCACTTAATGAACAAAACTCCTTCACTTGGGGCAGTAAATGGTAAATGGCCTGTATTTATATAGCGCTTTTACTAGTCCCTAAGGACCCCAAAGCGCTTTACATATCCAGTCATCCACCCATTCACGCACACATTCACACACTGGTGATGGCAAGCTACAGTAACTCGTCCCTGACCCAGAGTAGGCACTCCACCCTTTTCCGGCTGAGAACCATGGCCTCAGATTTGGAGGTGCTGATTCACACTCGGCTGTAAACTGCAGAGACGCGATTTTGAGACCGCCCAAGTGGATGCATGCCGCCACTTGGCTATGCCTAGAAATTTTGTCCATAAAAATCATGAACAGAATTGATTCAACACCCAGTCCAACACCCACCAGGAACGAGTCTGACTTATTGCCAGCTATATGGACCAAGCTATTGCAACAGTTGTGTGAGGATGGAATGGCTTGTAGGGGTTGTTGGGCAAACTCCCCTGCACCCTCAAGTATCCTCGAGATGGTAAAGAGTCGAGGTCCAGTGATGAAAACCGCATTGCTCCTCCTGTATCTGAGGTTCAATTAACGGACAGACTCTCCTTTTGAGCACCCTGGCATAGACTTTCCCTGGGAGGCTGAGGAATGTGATTCCACTATAGTTGGAGCACACTCTCCGGTTCCCGGTCATATTCATCATAGAGGCATGTCAACCAAGACAACCCTACAACATCCAGAGCCTTCAGGAACTCTTGGCTAACCTCATCCACCCCAGGGGCTCTGCCATCAAGGAGTTGTTTAACTGCCTCAGTGATGGATCAATCATCCCCCTTGTCCCCAGGCTCTGCTTCCTCTACGGAAGACGCTTCAGTGGGATTAAGAAGGTCCTCGAAGTATTCCTTCCACCGCCTGATAATATATTCAGCTGAAGTCAGCAGCGCTCCACCCACACTATTCATGGTGCAGGTAGAGCACCACTTTTGCCTCCTGAGTTGCCTGACGGTTTGCTAGAAACTCTTTGAGGCAGTCCAAAAGTCTTTTTCCATGGCCTCTCCAAACTCCTCCCACACCCAAGTTTTTGCTTTGGCCACTGCCTGAGCTGCGATCTATTTGGCCTATAGGTACTTACTGGCTGCCTCCGAAGGCCCATAGGCTAACCAAGCCTGTTAGGACTCCTTCTTTAACATGATCCATTTCGATCATGTCCCAAGTCAGGCCTGTTCCCAACCTGAAGGCCTAGGGAACAAACCCTCTCATCCACCAGGAAAAACTCCAACGTACAAGCAGCAAGCCTAGGGGATACTAAGATACCTACTCTAACCTGCCACCTCTCTCCACGGGCAACTCCAGACTGTGACAGAGTCTAGCCCCTTTCCAGAACTGATTCCAGAGCCCAAGCCGTGCGTTCAGGTGAGCCGACTATATCTAGCTGGTACCTCTCAACCTGAGAACTAGCTCAGGCTCCTTCCCCACCAGAGAGGTGATGTTCCATGTCCCAATCGCTAGACCCTGTAGCCAGGGATCGGTCCACCAGGGTCTCTGACCCTATGGCGCCTCCTGCAGGTGGTGGACCTACAGGAGGGTAGGCACATGTCCCTTTTTTCAAACGCCCTGTGGGCTAAGTCCTGGCCACCAGGTAAAAGGTGAAGATCAGTAAAGGAACCTTCCTGAAACGAACATTAGAAATGCCATCTTGAGAACTCCTATTGGGATAAAGTAATGAAATGAACTGAAAATAAACAAAGGCAGCAAATGAACAGTACAGCTTGAGAGTAAAATAGCTACACAAATGTAAGGCTTCACTGTTAGTTCCTCAGAGTTTAAGAAAAAAGACAATTTTCTATAATTCATCATCTGAACTAAGCAACAATTCTTCTAGAAGCACCAAGATTATTATCTACTCTTTGTCTGTTATCCCTATTCCTGTCTCCACCTACACGTGTAACTGGCAGCTGAATTCTCACATTCTCTTGGGGTTGTTGAAAAGCATGCTGGGATGTGTAGGAACTCTGACTAAAGTATTTATTTCATGTTTATTTTTGTAGAGATGTGGACTGTACATTACATGGACATGTGCTACATACGTGGGCATTTGTAGCCTAATGCAATGAGTCTTTATAAAAATATAAACAGAAATACTAACTGAAGTGAGCACTGAAGTGAGCAGACAAACACAGAAAATATGGTGAAGTTTGATTCATGTTCAAGTTTGCAGGTTTTTTTCTGCATAAAGGAACTTTTGGCTCTATGGAAAGATGTTTTTGCCAAAGCAAAATCACACAGATTGTCATAAGATTATAAGTTTTTAACTAGTTTTGTTATTTTGGATGAAATTTACTGAAAATAACAGACAATTTATATATCAAATGGTTTAAAATAGACTGAGAAAACAGATGTCTTTAAAATAAAATAATGCAGTCAGAGTTGTAGAAGTGGATGAGGCAGATTACACTAAAAAGATTAGGAACTCGCATTTAAGCTGGCAGAACTGTCAGGCTGTACTTAGACACAGTAATACTTTGAGCTAAATCCTAAGGTCTTCATGCTAATATGCCCAAAGTGACATGTTGATGTTTAGCATATTAACATGTTACTGACTGGCAGTAGACACAATGCATAGTTGAGTCTGATAGCAATGTCTTTAGTTTTGCAGATATGTGATTATGGAAAAGTAGATGGTGGTTTATGGTTGTGGTGGCGCTGACAGAGGGAAAATTGTAAGGATCCATTAAAGTAATTTGATATGAAGACAGTGAGACAATGATGAGGCGTGAGAGATGGGTTCATGGTGGGGGTGGGATCATGTCAGCTCGGCTCTGAGCCCCTTCTTGTTTGCAGTGGTGATGGACAGGCTGACATATGAGTTCATGCCAGAGTCTCTATTCTGTTCACAGAAGAAGTTGTTATTTGTGGGGAGGCAGGCAGAAAGGTGAAGATGCAAGGCGTAGAGGTAATGAAGGTAGATGAATTTAAATACCTAGGGGTCAACTATGCAAAGCAATGGACAAAGCACAAGAAAGATGAGGAAGAGAGTGCAGGCAGGGTGGAGTGGAATACGTGAAAGGGGAGGTTTTTATTAGGTGGTAGTGAGACCTGCTATACTGTATGGTTTGGAGACAGTGGGACTGACATAAAGACAGGAGGCCGAGGTGGAGGTGGCAGAGTTGAAGATGATAAGAGTTTCACTGGGTGTGACCAGGACGGCCAGGATTAGAAATGAGAACATCAGAGGGACAGTTCAGGCTGAGCATTTTAGGAACAAAATAAGAGAGACAAGGTTGACATGGGATATAGTGGACAAAGGAATTTGAAAATGCTCCTGCCAGGCAGGAGGAAAAGAGGAAGACCACACAGAAGATTAATGGATGTGCACATCCATTAATCTTCTGTGTGGTCTTCCTCTTTGGTCTTCCTCTCTGGCGAATAAGGACAGATGAGAATATTAGGGATAAGGTGACCCCTAAAGAGATCAGTCAAAAGAAGAAAATAATTTTGTAATGGTTTTTATTTTGGTTAGTTATAGTTTTTCAAAAATAAAAGTTCTAAAGCCAGTCGACATTGTCTTCTCAAGCCATTGTGCTAAAACAAGTCCTGCAGTACTTGCTCTTGCCATTTTACCAACATTGTCTGTAATTCAGTTACACAGTGATCATTGGATAATAAATACATTTTTAAAGTGTGCTTTCAAACTGCAATGAAAAAATATCTGTCTATTTATTTAATTTAATCACATTTTTTTTAACCATTTTGCTAATGTATGCTGTTTGTTTTGTTAACTTTCCTTTTAATTATTTTATGAATTGAGTTAAGTTTTGCACATCCTGTTATTGCCTTTTCTAAAGCACTTTGCTATTCATGTCTGGGTAAAAGTTTAATATAAATAAATGTTTCCTGCTTGCTTGGTGGCATCCATTTCCAAGCAAAATGTATGACAAATATTAAAAGCATAGTTAGATCAAAATAGAAACTTCAGAAACATAGGACACTGTTTGGGTGGTTGAAGGTGAGCGCTATCAGGTGGAAGTTGCTTAAAATTCTCTGCTGCTGCTTCTTTGATGTGTGAAATCAAAATACAGATGCTGTAAAGCAGCGTCTGGTGCTTTGATGTTCTTAAAGCCTATGGAAGATAAATGCACTGGCTCGTGTATGGCACTTTTCTACTGTACTTGAGCACTCAAAGCACTTTATATAAGCTGTCTCATGTTTAGCCATTCACACAAGCACTTTTTTCTACATATAAGGGCCACCCCAAAAGCTAATATACTAAAATGGAAAATACTGAAATGGAACTATATGTGTCAACTCTAACTTATGGAATACATGACGGCAATTACAAAGTCAATTCAAATCAATTTCTATAGAACATGTTAACACAGTAGAAGTTAACCAACATGTTGCAGAGTAAACAATCGAGGCATCATTAAACCATTATAATAAATTTAAAATAAATCAAGCTAATTATCTGATGATATACTGTGACCTGAATCTAAACTGAAACTGAAAAGGTCAGCAAGGATTTTGGGTTCATTCGGGATGATAGAGCAGGTCATCTGCTAATCAGTAGGTTGGTGGATCATCACTTCCTAGTTGCTCCAGTTTGCATGCCAAGTATCTTTGGGCAAGATACTAACCCCAAGTTGCTCTCTGAGGCATCAATCGGAGTATGACTGTGTGTGAAAAAGCATACCAAACAGTGCTAGTGTGAATGGGTAAATGAGGCAATTTGTGTAAAGTGCTTTCAGTGGTCAGAGTAGAAAAGTGCTATAAAAGAACCAGTCCATTCATTTTGGACTACACAAAAGTTAACGAAGAAATTCTCATCTTACTTTTCTGCTTCCTTCTAAGGTGGACACGCCATCCTGCTCAGCACGAGAGCTGTCATTAGCTGCAGCCAGACTTGACGCTCATCTCTACTGGTCCATCTCCAGCAGGCTGGATGAAGAGCCCACTCTGGCCAACCAAGCGGCCAAGCAGCCAGACAGCGGTTCGGCCAACAGCAAAGGAGGGGAGCCGACCTTCATTGTCGGGGAGATGACTGACATCCAGGAGCAATCAGGACTGGGCGAGCTGAATGGCAGCGTTGCCACCGACCAATCAGAATCCGAGGCCTAGAACAGAGAATGTTTACAAAGACCTTCAGTATATCGCCATTACCATGCCACAGTTTCCAGACCTTTACTTTCAAGGCAACAAGTAGTTTCATTAGGCTCACTTCTGCAGTATACTCCATATCTTATGTTACCATCTGAAAGAGTTTATTTCTTGAAACTTTTGTCTTTTCTTTGTGCGTTCGTCTTTGTTAAAAGTGTACTGTATGTGTGCTATCTCCTTTCAGTTTGTTGTGTTAGCTCCAATCACCCTTGCCTATATCTACATTTAAATGACAATACTATGCTTTAGGTGGGGTCAACAGCAGTATATCCTGTGGACCGAAACAGAAACGTAATATGTCCTGTTGGGTAAAAGGATGGCTTCATGTGCAGAGTTAACTATATAGATTGTACACATTTAAATAGGTACAGTGCATAGATGCTTTATTTTCACATGCACTAACATCGACATGGTAGTAGCCTCACATTTGATTAGATGCAAGGATTGTTATGAGATTTAATGCACATCCATCAGGTGTTAACAGGGTGGGAAATTAACACCAGCACACAGCCGCTGGTACATCTGTCTGTTTGGCAACAAACCATCGTGTGGTGCTAGAAAAATGTCTGAACACCTATTTGACCTGACAAAAGTGTAAAAGCATCTGTGAACATCGCAGCTAGCTTCCTGCCCAGAGATTAAGCACTATTTTCTCTTCAGAGGACACAAAATGTTAACGTTTGTTAAAACTACTGATAGAAATTTGCTGCACTCGACACATTACGGTGAGTAGGGTATGTAAAACCTTTAACGTAGAGACAGGTTAACACTCAAGTGTATTCGTGGCTTCGTTTCACATGCAGTGTGTGTACAACGAGGGTAAATGTATCTTTTGTCCCCTGCCAAGTAGAAACTTATAAAGCACAACAGTGTCCTGCTCAGTTCAGCCCAAACTCCTGCTTCTGCTGCTGTGTACATATGTGGTCATTTTTACTTGATGTTTTTAATATTTAAGATGAAACATCAATTAGAATGAATAAACTGCAGTATATTCCACAGGATCTGCATCTGTTTATGTTCTGACGAGAAGCTACATGAAATATGCAACATGAGCGTTTACAAGTTTTCGTGTTTGATAAGAAAACTGGTGTTCAGTCCTGAAAATTTGTTTAATCCTTTTTACTATTAAATTATGTAGTCTAACGATAATAGATAGGCTGAATATATCTTCTCAATTATGGTAAATACCGTTCAAGGTTCCCATACTTTGCTTTTGCCATTATATACATCAGCAAATTTCAGTGGTGCAAATGGTACTTTCTACCCTCATACACTTACCTGAAAATGAATTATACACAAAACATACCCCATTTGATAAAATATGATGAACTGTTAAACTATTAGCTCTATAAGCATTTTATTACGTACACCTTGCTAGTCCCAGGTTTAACCCCTTTCATCCATTGACATGACAGCATAACCCAGTTGCTGCAGATACGCCGACTGAACATCCACGATGCGTCCCAAAGGTGATCTACTGGATTGAGATCTGGCGACTGAGAAGGCCAGTGTACAGCGACCCTGTCGTGTTCACAAAACCAGTTTGAGCTTTGTAAGATGCTACGTTTTCCTGCTCGAATAGCCTTTAGAGGCTGTGGTCATAAAGGAACAGATGTGCTCAGCAAAAAGTCAGGTAGGCCATGGCATTTACTCCCGTACACCATTATACCACCAGAAGCCTGAACTGTGACACAAGGCAGGATCAATCCATGCTTTCATGTTCTTTACACCAAATTCTGACCCTACCATCTGAATGTCACAGCAGAAACTCATCCGACTAGGCAACATTATTCTAGTCTCCCGTTATCCAATTTTATTTTGGTGATCCGGTGTCAACTGAAGCCTCAGTTAGCTGTTCTAAGCTGACAGGACTTGTACTGTTGCTTTCTTAAGCAGTCTTTCTATTCTCCTCCAACCTCTCGCATCAACGACACATTTAAACCCAGAGAACTGCCGCCAACTGGATATTTTCTCTTTCCTGACCTTTCTCTGTAAACCCTAGAGATAGTTGTGTGGGAAAATACCAGTAGATCAGCAGTTTTTGAAACACTCGGAACAGCCTGTCTGACACTAACAACCATGCCACGTTAAAAGTCATTTAAAGCACCTTTCTTCCCCATTCTGATGCTCAGTTTGAACTTCAGCAGGCCATTTTGACCAGGTCTACATGTCTAAATGCACTAAGCTGCTGCCATGTGATTGGCTGTCTATTACCTAATTTCCTTTACCAAGAAATCAAAGATTAAAAAACCTAATATAATTACACCTAAAAGTTGGTCTTCTGGATCCTTGTCAGATTTGTTTTGTTATTTTGGGAGTGAGAGAACCACAAAAGGCAAGGTGCAGTTGTAGTAGCATTTACTTTGGGTGGAATCAAATCACACAGTCAAAATACAGCACTATCAAGATGCATTCTCCATGATAACAATGGTTTCACAATACGGTAAGTCTGTAATGCTAAGTACATTAAAACACAATCGCCTACCGTAGGATATCTGTGTTCATGAAGAAGAAAAATGTGTCTGAGAAGCCAAAAAAAGAGCATTCTGTATTTAATAACTGTACTGTCGTGCTAGTGTGAGTTATTCTTTAACTTTAATTAACAGTTATTCCTGATTTTCTTTTCTATCCATTGTCCGCCGTCTCTCCCTTTTTAAGGCTGTTATTCTTCTTCTCTGTAAATAAGTTAACTTTAGTTTACCATTCGTCACCACTCGGTGTCAGAGAGTCGTGACTCTGGTCAAACAGGTAGGGAATACATTTAGAGTTCCTTTATGTGAAACATCTGAGCTTTTAGTTTTTAATTTTTATGAGTATGACTAAAAGGCAGTCAGTGTTGGCCTGCTTTTAACCTTTTCTATTAAAAACAAACATAAAAAATGGCCTGAAATCATCTGAATCTATAAACATCATGTCCCTGACTAAAATGTTTAGAGACATACAGACCCTGTGACCAAATTAAAAAATACAATTGCAGGTAATTTAGATAATTGATTTAGATAATGCCTTAAAATAATCCCCTGAATAAGTGCTCAGATTACATTCAAGTAGTGCGACCTACTTCTAAACCCCCCCCCTAATTTTTGTTCTCATTATGTACATTCAGCTGCTGATTAGCTTCTAATTAACTAATGGTCCATATTAAACTTCATCAGTGTCTCCAGTAGCAGACTCACTGTACTGTACATCTCATTAGAAATTCAAGGGCTGGCTGTCAGCAGCCAGAGAAGTCAGAGAAGTCAGCATATTTGGTTACTAGGCAGAATCTAGGCTTTAAGAAAAAAGACATGCCTTCTCTGTTTTGGCTGCTAGATGGCGGTACAGATCCCCACACATGCTCCTCCCGCCAGTCACACAGCCCTGTTGGCATATAATGAGATGGGGTCCCCATTTCAGCTGTCTCCTAGGCAACTAGGGCTGGGGACAAGGAGAGGGCAGGGTGTGCATCTGCGTGAGTGTTTATATATACATAGATGTGAGTGTGTGTTGTTGTGATTTTGAAGGGAACCCTCAGAAATGAGAGTTTATGAAGAAAGTCAATGTCAGAGCTGATGTGACATTTGCAGTTTAATATTTGTGTAAGAACAGATGATGATGATGATGATGATGCTCAGCAATGACCTTCAGCTGCAAAGAACAAACGTCCTTGACTGTGAACACTAAGACATGCAGGATATTGACTGATTTCTGTGTTGTTTTTATATGTCACAATAAAACCATACAAATATCACACAGAAATACAGGTTTTGTCATCTAAATGTGTCATTTTGAAACAGAAAGAGCCTGAACCATCAAACTCAACAAAGAAACAGCAAACTTACAGATAAGAGCCAGCTTTTACTTTCACCTCAAGTTGTGTGACAAAACTGGGACCAGACACGATTTGCTTTTTGAATAAAAGGCTAAGTGCAAGTTTAATAGTTTCTAGTGATTTTGAGTTCGCCCCTCAGCCGAACCCCAAGCGCACATGTTTCCGAGTTCTAATTATGATTTTAATGAGAGGCTGTTTTGCATGATCCCTGCTGAGCTGAAATCAATGTTTTTCTTGACGGAAGGAAGTCATGACGGTCTTGTTTCAGTCTAAGCATTCAGAGGAAGCAGGTGAGGAACATTTAGAAAATTAGTAGATATAAAATATCCGTTATACATTCCACCAGTTTCTGCAAGTCAAATAAAAAACTTTTTCTAAAAACTTTTTGGAGTCCTTGAAACGCCACACTGACCAGAGGCAAAACTACTCAGCTTATTGAATCTTATCTTAAGGCATTGTGTGTGTGGTCTACAACTACTATAGCAGCAGTTTTCACACATTTTGTGCAAAAAGTCAAAATTACAAAGCATACCTGATTTATATTTGTGCAAAATACACAGATAATCTATGTCATGGGTGTCAAACTCATTTTACTTCTTGTGCAACATACAGCCCAACTGGATCTCAAGAGGGCCACACCAGTGAAAAACATTTATTTTCTATAATAAGTGTAAAGGAACAGGAGCATATTCTGAAATAGTTCACATTTTAATGAGACTCGCATTTACAGAATGGCTGAGATGTCTTAAGAAAAACAAATGCATTTACAAGAAAGTGTCTGAATGTCGTATGTTAATGCCACACAACACTGAGTGAGTCTACTGTCACTGAACAGAGATCACAAATAAAAAATACAACATTATTTTATGTGAATTTTACCATTCAATTTGTCTAGCTCTAAAAATATGTTTAATTGTCCATGTATTTCACTTCTGTGTAACATATGGGGATACAAAAAACACATGATTAAAAAAAGTGTAAGTAATGGCTTTGCTTTAGGTGCCATCATGTGGGATAATTTGGACCCTCTGGCAGGTCACTTCTGGCCTCATGTTTGATACTCTGTCTTTTTTGGCACGACAGCAGTTCTTCTTTTGATTGTATACTCGGGTGACAGCACCTGGGCATGACGCCTGCAATACTTTTGGTTTCTGTGCAATAACCTTAATTTAACTTTTTTTCCCCCATTAGACAGTATCATTTTGCTACCTCTGGCTCTGGTTTGGCACTCTTTTGAAGGCTTACTTTATTTTCCAAGTGCCTCTTCACATTGCTTGGCTCAGTGTTAGAATTATTGAGGTTTTCCCAGCAGATTGTGGACTGAGGGCTTCTGACCAGTTGAAGCACTGGTGGTTTCTTTTAAGAAATTTCATTCCCCCACCTCCCAAATTGTATGTCCTTCTCCCTGATAATTAACCTTTGATGCGTCACAGTGTAATATGCCATTCATCCTGCAAGTGTCCGAACAGATTTGGATTCTCATTAACACAAGTTTTTTTCCAACAATATAGGGCATAAATTTAACTTTGTAGTTTTAAAGCAAAATTAAAATGTATCCTTTACTTTATGCATCCATGTACGTAACAATATAAAGTGCAAACGGCACATCATCTGGGAACCTCTGTCCTAGAATTGACAGTTTCAGAATTACTCATAACCAATTGTAAGCCATCACTGTACTGTGATTTTACAGTCTACAGTCTACAGTGTGTACATGTTGGAGCACCTATAAGTGATATATTTAACAAAAGAGCATGTTAGTGTTTTATAAGAGTCTCCTAATGTGGTAGCCAGATCAAAATGATTAGTGAGACCCGTTCAGGTATGGAAATGATCTCCTTCCATACTAGCAAAAATAATTTGAAGTTCATGTTACTGCACTGATTGTTTTTCCCACTTCTTCCAATTCTCCATATTCTGTTTTCATACTGCATGAACCACAAGGTTCCACTGTAACACTCTGAAGTCACTAACCTTCATCAAGCCATAAAAAAACCTCAGTCAGATCCTTCTTCCTGCTGTTCTGCTGATGAGAAAAACAGGCAGCAACACCTCTTGTATGTGTAATGACTTCAATCTAAAGTGAGATCACATCCTGGTAACAGCTGCTCTCAGAATACGGGAAATTAAAGCACAACATTTAGGCAATGTATGGAATTAAGTGAAGCCTAAAATATCCAACTTTGTGTCCCATAGCTCCAAACAAAAGTACATTTAAAAAAAAAAAAAATCAGAATTCACCTTCTGATACCAAAAGAAGACGCCTCATTTCCAGAGTGGTCTCCTCACTTCCAGAATGGATGTATCTCTGAGACCTCTAGTTGATTACCTTAAAAGCATTAAATTAGATGTAAAAGCAAAGGCTTGCACCCAGTTAAAGCAAACCTGCCATGTGAAGTAGAGCAGCGCTGATACAAGAGTTAGACCACCCACTGTAGCATACAGCAGGCTCTGAGGCAGGCTATGGAAATGGCAAAGTCATTTTCCATCTGCTAAATGACATGATTTCACATCACTTACACAGTACAGACTGTTTTCGCATAAATCTCCCGACCATATCCAGACAAGTCTGGATATAAAGGAGGTCTAAAAGTAATCAAAATCAAGATGCATGATTAACTGCAAAGCATGCAATTAAAATCAAGCTCTTGACAAAAAGAGCCATTCAAACAGAAATGCAAATAAGAGCATCTAGAGATGATCATGTGCTGGTGAAAACTATAATATGCGGGGCTTAAAAGAAAAGAATCTCGAGGTGTGTTTGTTTTGTTAACTACCAATTCCAAGTTCAAGATGTAATTTGCAGCACAAATTAGATATGCATTTGTACTACAACAGGGGTTAATTTGAGTTAATTTGAGTGATAACTGAACATATGAATGTGTACAATCTGTAGTCAAGAAGTCAGATGTTTGTTTTATGGTATTCTTGTTGTTTGAATGCTGTGGCCAATCAGGTTGCATGCAGGTGAAATGTCTGTGTCGAGACTGCTGAAATGCAACTGATTGATTTAGTTTTTATGAGCATTTTAAAAAATGTGTCTGGATTTCTAAGCAAAGACTGAAATCATGGTCCCCCAATATCTGGCTGGCTCTACCTGAAGTCCCAATAAATTGGCTGCTTACCCCAGAGGCTGATTTATTTTACTATAACACTGTAGAAAACGACTGCACAGGAGTCCCATCGTGTAAAAACCCAGCATTTTTTCACTAGGAATGGCAGAAAAATATGTCATGTACAGAAACCGTCCAGATTTAAACTGCATTTAATAACTTTACAAATAATATTTTTCTTTAAATGAATTCAATATCTCTAAAATATTTTGCCACTAGTTCAGATTAGTGCCTTTACTTCACTTTGGCAATCGTTTTAAAAAGAGAAACATGTACGACTACTATAAGGCACATGCTTCTGCCAAATGGCATATGTTACCATAAAGCTAACAGCCTTGATAGTGTGACAGGGAGCAGCAAAAGAGCTGATGCAGGGGTCTGTGTTCAGCTGGTGTTCCAGCATTTTTAAAGGAGACCTATTGTGCTCATTTCCAGCACCATATGTTTATTCTTACACTCTCCTAGAGCAGGTTTTTCTAATTGACTTTTCAAAATAATCCTCGGTGCAGCAGCTGAGTTCATCATCTGTCTGATTTGGGACATTTTAAGACATCCTCCCCCTTTAAGGTCATCATCTCTTTCTTCTGATTGGCTGCCTCTCCCACCTGTGGATGGGGGTCATTGTGCTCTGGGTCAGAGTTAGAGTTAGTTAGTCAGAGCCCGAGATAAGAATATTAGGGATATTTGAATTCACTGATATCATGCAGAGCTGAAAAGAGACAAATATGAAGTATTTTGAAATCAAACTTTTAGAGAAATCAGAACTTTGCCCCATTTGACCCCATATTTGACATACACATCCATCGTTTTAACAAGGACAAACTTAAGGTCTCATTATATATTAAAAACGAGGTACAATTTTTGGCATTCATACTTGAAAACACAGAAAACTGTTGAATTTCTTGATCAGCTGTGGATTTTCTAAAGCTCTGAATTGTCATTATTTGAGGTGTATATTCTACACGTTGTGACATGAATGCATAAAATCATGTTGTGATATTATATGATGCAATTGTACAGTGTAGGAATAAAACATAATAACCACTTAGCTTTTAAATATGAAGTAAAAAAAGAAATTATTTCAACATATATTTTGTTACATGAAGTATTTTCATATGAGTGAATTTGAAGCATGTACACTGTCTATGATTTGCTTTTGGACATACGGATGAATTTTAGCCAGCATGCAAAGGATGAACATAGCTTTTAGTTTTGAAAAGTGGAAGTCTTAAAAAATATTTAAAAGAAACCTAAGTAAACCTATGTACTAAGCACTTTGTCCACATGAGATTAAGTGTATCTAAGTGATGCAGACTGGGCTAAAAGATGAACTTCCCAGTGCTCTAGTGAGAATTTGCAGGCAGAGAGCTGTTGGAATACTCTCAACACGAGGCGAACTAACTAGATTTTCATTAGCTTGCAATAGTATTCAAGTTTATTATCAAAATTTAGCTAAAAATGCTATAAATAAATAGAAACAGCAACTCCTAACTACTATCCCAAGTTCACAGATGTGAAGAACATGATTATTATTCATTTTTAAACTACAGAAGAGCACTTTCAGGCTTAAAATTGTTAGCTCCGGGCTATGGATGATATTACACTCATTATCAAGGATTTCCAAGTTGCCAAAATGCGTTACAATTTCTGCAGTGTGTTATTTTATACACACACAACTACAACGTGTATGTTCACAGGTGCATTGTTCAGTAACATATTTATGTCTTAGTCGTATTACAGATCTGTCACTCATTGCTTGGACAACCTAAAAATAAAGAGGGCTCTGCACTCACACAAAGAACGTAGCTAACTGAGAGTTTGCTGCTTGAATGCAGTGTGAAACATCTTCCAGCACAGTGTCTGGTTTTTAGCAGGGTGTTGGCATGTATGGCTTCTATAGTCAACTGTATCTTTAACATGTGGCCTTGGATAAGTATGGGATAGAAATCGGCTTTAGTTAGCAGCATTAAGTTTAGCTTTGAGCCAGTGTCAGCTAGGTGCATCATTTATCATCAGCCTGACATCCAAGTGTCCTAGAACACGGCCTGTATTGGGTCAAGGCATTTTGGCCATTTGGGATCATTTGCACTGCCACCCTCCATTTTGAGCAGATTTTATTTATATTATGAACCAGGGCAGAAACAAGCGAATATGCTGCCATCATTTCCCAATAACGGTAGGAATTGTCAATAAATAGTTGAATTTTCAGGGTTTTTTGTGTGTGAATGTTTTATATTTCATCTCACAGATGTAGACTAAATTTTATAATAGCAAATTAGTTATGAATCCATCTTTAAATTATATATTAACATGTTGTACATAAATATAGCAGAAAACAATCATTTGCTATGTGAAGACATGGCGTTAATAGAGATTACACACCCATTCTGTATTTGTTGTAATCTAAGCTTTAGTGTTGCATGTTTTAGGTTTTAGTGTACCAATGTATCATGTGTTTACCATGAAAGTGCATGGCAGCGCCTTCTCTTGAGACTGCCGGCACTCCTCACATTCATGATGTGAATAAATCAATTTTATTTTCACTGCACTGCAGCTCTGAAAGTTTGCAGACATTGTCAGACATTCACGGCGCAGAGCTATATGTAAGAACGCAAATGTCCAATTTAGATGGATGGAACATTAAATGGACCTTACTCTGCATAGGCAGGATAGAATAGAAAGCACAAGTCGCTACAAGAAGACTAACTAGTAGAAATCTTATAAGAGGATGGGGCTGGGCATGGAGGACCGATGGGGTAGTGGATAGTCAGTTTGGGAAGGCTGGGGAGGGATTCTGGGTGGAAGTTTAAGTGGCACCTCCCTTTGGCAGTGGAGCAGCACTCTTACTAGTCCATGCAACCCTGAGGGTGAGGATGTACACAATGCTTTTGTCGGACAAGAAAGGAATTTCACTTCACGCCGGCACTCCTCACATCCATGAAGTGAATAAATCAATTTTATTTTCGCTGCACTGCAGCTCTGAAAGTTTGCAGACATTATCAAACATTCACGGGGCGGATCGCAAATATCCAATTTAGATCTATGTCCATATACCATTTGCATGGTCACTTTTACAGTGTCTGATTTATCTCATGTGACAAAAATAGTAGAATGCTATGTTTAGTGTGTCCTGTATAATCTACCCATCGCATAAACCAAACTGGAGTATTTCCACTGGTGAGAAAGTGTTTCACAATGACAATCTCCAGGTATTCAAATTGGATTTGCCAAATTTTGTGTGAGGTTCATGAGAGAAAACAACTAAAGAGTGACACCCCGTGAAGCCAAAACAAAAATAAGAGCAGTCAAAATTAGTGCGGTTTTTCAGAGATGAAGCTGCAACACTCACACAGAAATAGTACAAAAAAATTAAATTTAAAACATACAGTTACAAAGGGTTTCACAATCTGGATAAAATACACACATCTAGTGCACACACACACACACACACACAAAAGCATTTATTCTTACATGCCTGCTTAAATGCAAACAAACGTGCAGGGCACACGTCCAGTCAACCCGATGGGCTAAAACACAAAAACCAGAGGTGCTAAAATCTCCAATCTGTGTGCTTGATTTAAAATAAGTGCATGAAACACTTCAAAGGTGAATCAACAAGGCCGACTGCTATAATATTTAAGCAGGGGCCAGCACATGCAATGCTCTGAATGTGATTAATGCAATTTGTAGACAGTTTATTGTAGACTTTAATGTACAATATCAATATACTGACTGTGCTCAGAAATTAGGTCAAATATTAATTGTACTCTTAGTTATTAACTGTTTATTTCAGTTAAAGAAAACACATTCAATACATTTGGAAAAGTCTCATTCTGAATCTTTCTTGTATGTCATAGGCAGGCTGGTGCAGAGGTTAAAACTGTTGCTTGCCACTGGGGTGTGGTTTTTATACATTTTGTATATAGTACATTTCATGTGTTCCAGTGCTCAGTAACTGGGAACCACTGGGCAACCAGTGCTGGTTCTGCTCCTGTAAATGAGTACAAACAAAACTGTGAATGGCTTTGAGCAGGTTACAACACTTCCTCATCAGTGAGTGGATCTCTGGGACGGCACGATGTCCCATTACTCCTCCGAATGAGGGATCCCTCAGAGTGCAGCATGCCACAGTTGGCACAGGAAGGCCTGAGCCCAGCACATTTAATTAGCCAAGCTGTCTTGGCATTGGATGGGAGGGGGACACACACACAGTGACGAGTCATCAACATCACCAAGGGTGCGGTACTGCTCGCTGCCATACTGCACATCTAAAACTTAATGGCAAAGGGACACATGGGTATCAATACAAACAAAATATGGGAAAACTGGGAAAGATAGAGCGGTAATTGCAAATCGGTTTAACAATGCAGCAAACTTCAGCACAAGCAGTGTCTGACCTTTCCTGCAGAAACATAAAAGGTGTGGCTCCTTCAACATTTAGTGCATTAAACACTTGTGGCAGTGGGAGACAGACCTCACACTCCTTAAGTCTGTACTTATCATTCAAGCCTATAAGCAGCACTGAATGAAAAAAAAAGAAAAAAGAGTGTTGCTATGAAAAAAAAAAGAAAGTTAGGAGAAACAGTTTGGAAGAAACCATTCTGACATCCCTTTTCTCTAGCTCCCTGCATGTGAGGAGCCCACCCCACCTCAGCTGTAGTGAGGAGAGCCCAGTCCAGGCAGCCAGCAACCAGCGCGTCTCTGCCTACCAATAGGCATGCTCCGCTCAGGCTCTGTGCAGTGCTCTCAGTCTCAGCAGCTGAAGCTGGGCGCAGGGGAACTGCAACGGCGGCGCCAAGCATCTTCCCAGGTATGCGTCTCTCTGTTGCTACGCCCTTATTCTGTTTTTGCAGTGTTATGGCATCCTTGCAGCACGCTGGTTCCCGCTTTGCCGACACTGGTAGATTTCTAGGGAGGGGTTGCTTATCCTTTTTTTTTCTTTTTCTATTTTTTGTGTGTGTGGCTCACGTAGCCTTCGTGGTAGCGCAGGGCAGCGGGTCTTGGTAAACACTCGCATCTGCAAAACCTCCTCGTTAACCGCGCGTCAACTTGCACACACCTCAAAATGTTCGCCCTTCGACAGAACAGCGCCGAGCCGCCGCTGGTGCTGGCAGCGAGGCGGGGATGTGCGCTCCCTGCTTTACTGCGTGCATTTCTCGGGGAATTTTTTGCAATGGGGTTATAATTTGGCCAAGCGGCTTTCGTCAAAACATGACCGCTGACTATATATTCAACTCAAGGTGCGTGCAGGTGGAGGATTTTTACCCCCCCCTCCCTCCTCCCTTCCTCTCTCTGGAAGGCGCTGGACTTGCGGCACTGGGTGAAGCAGGTAGCCTACTGGGAGCTGATTTGAAAAATCATTTCATAGCAGTCAATTTTATGTAGGCTGTGCCATATAACGCTGCAGTAGGCTATAGCAGGGCTATAATAGGTCATGCTGTATGCATAATGCACAATGCATCCGTCTATCTATCACAACCTTGATATTTTATTGATAACTGTGTGTTATGATAAAACGGCTCTATTTTAATCATGATTCATTCATACAGTGAGTTATCCAGGGAGAATGATGGTGAGGGAGATGTTTTTTTCCCCGGAGAATCTGATGGACATAGTTATCACAGGGTGCTCTTAATTGCAAACGTGCTGAACTTGTGTTTTGAATGAGTTTGCATAGGCTAAGCAGTTTTTTTTAATGATTAGGCTGATCTGTGGCGCTGTGTTTTCCCTGTCACTAGGTAAGATGTAGGTACACTCCCTTAGCAGTTAGGGTGGTGCTGCCTGCTAGTGCTGATGCGTTACAGTAACCACTACCTGTGCATGCAGTCTTCCAGGCCTGGCTGCACACAGAGGGGTGGTGGTGGCGGGTGGAGGGATGTTCCTGGAGGATTCTTAGGTGGGAGGGTGGTCAGTGAGATTGGATTTATTAAGTTAGAAGTGAATTCATGCACCAGCTTCCAAGTTAAAGTTGTGTTTTTCAGGCAGTGAAGTTATCAACAGACAGTCCTCACATAAAAATTGTTCAATGTTTCCAAAAGCAGAAAAAGGACTTCTCTCGTTATCAGCTAACGAATGACCCTCAGCAGCAACTTTTACATTAGCTGACCTTACTTTTTCATCTTCCTGGCACAAACCTTTCATACCCATTGGTGTATCAGTGATGTTTATGTTAAAAAATATATCTTTGTTGTGATTATTAATCATAGTTTTGTTGTTGCTATGCAAAAAAAAGTCTTGTGCCATATTTCCACTGCAATCATTTGGAGCTGTGACCTTGTCAAAAAAGAGCCACCATGTGTCTAGCTCGCTCTGGTTCTCTCTGATAAAACTCTGTGTTAAAGGAAGCTACTTTTCTATATCAGCCCGTCCTCACGGATCTGGATTTGGCTGATTCAAGAAGCTCTCGAGTTGATTTTTGCTGCATTAACCACACTACCTATTCGCTCCACTTGAAGAGCCAGTAATAGTTGGAGGACTTTTACATCAGAATAGATTTCAGCATGCTGATTTTGAATGTTATTTTGGGCTCTGTTTAGCCTTGTTTAGTCAGTGAAGTTTCAATGACATTAATAAATTGGCTAATCAATTTTCACTCCTGTTGTCCTTGAAAATATGGTCCCATACAGTGTGGTTTAAAGTGGGGATTTCCTGCTGGGCTCTTTGCATCTGGACAGCATTAATTATCCCGCAGGATTTGGGCTGATATGAAGCATTACACTGAATAGTACAGTATAAAATAAGCTCCCACACCAGGGGTAACTCCTAACTGCAAAGTGGACAAAGTTATGGAGGGAAAATGTTAAGGTCACATTAAGGTCAAGAGGAAAAAAGAGGAAAAGAAGAATTTTCCAAATGCTTTGAATGCAGTGATTCTTTATGGAATGCGTGCTGGGTGTCCTACAGTAACATTGCACTAATAAAGTAAAGTTTGGAGCTAAACAAATTATTTTATCATTTAAATTAATGAAAGAAAAAGTAATAGAATAAATACAGGGCTGATACTGACACAATTTAAAAAAACAAAAAAACAATTTGGCATCGTAAACAAGATTTGAAATAAAATGAATGAATGAAACTTACTTTTAGCTGTCACTGACGCTATTTTTTTAAATATTTAATATAAAATGAATGTTACACAACAGATAATACATCAAGTTGACCTTGTTAAATGCCATCTTACTTGTCAGCAAACCAAAACCAATATTAAGCTGATATATCAATCAAGTATATTTAGAATGAATTAAATTATTTTAATGAAAAAAGGCAGAGATTTGCAGGTTTTAGCTTCCCAGATGGATTTTCTGATAGTCTTGGAACAACATGTTTTGGTATTGATAGATTGGGGGGGGGGTGTCAAGGAAATAATAATCAAACTGATTACTTGAGAATGAAATAATATAATGATACAATTTTCTCCCTTAAGCTGTCTTTAACACCTTTTGATGTAAAAGGGTAAAAAAAAGTAAGAGTGAAAAAAACGAAACCTGTACAAAGCTGTAGTGTTTATATGTGGACTTAAATTGATTATCAGCTGATGTTAGATATTTCATGATTTATCAATATCAGCCAAAAAATTTAAATTTAAAAAGTAAAGAGGAGATGAGTGAAGCTACCTTCAACCATGTAAAAAGGGTTGTTCAGCAGAGGGCACTCTAAAGCTTCCCTGTGGCAAAAAATATTTCAAACACCAAAAACACAACAGCCAGCTGACCCAAGCAAAGTGTAAACAAGTGAATAAACAACTTCAAATAAGAAATATTAGGGAAATCTCTGTAGGTTTTGTGTGTCTGCAGAAAGAAAAAAATGTATCAGCTGATTGGAATATACAATTTTTTAATTGCAAAAAATATTGGTGCCAGGATTGGTCTTAAAAAGCCTTTGTTGACTGAGCTCTAATATTTATTGAGAATACTGAGTTGCTTCCAAAAAACAAGAAAGAAAAAAATCTCGGATTGTAAGATTAAAAGATATGCGATGGCCTTTTATGACATAGTCATAATGTTTTGGATAGAAGAAAAGCAGCAATTGTCCTTTTTCTGAGATGAGTCAAGATGCATCACTAATATAAAGAAACTTATTATATCTTATATATGATGAAAATAATATAGTTTTATTAAAAGTTATAAAAAAGTGCATTTTTCTCTCGCACACTGCACAGTTTTCTGATAACGTCCACAGAGACCCTGTAAATGCAGTGTTTGTGCCTTGCAAACTATTATCAGTCAGATGTTACTCTGTCTGCACATCTTTGATTTAGATTAATTCTTTTGTTTTTTACTTTGTTACATGACCTCCACCCTTAATCTATGTTAATATAAACATTAATGGAGCTGCAATTCAGCAGTTTCCAGCACAGAGATAAGCAAAAGTGTTTGGCTATGATCAATTCCTAGATGAGTTGTGTATATAAGTATATTTCAACACCAACATCTTTGATCCAACAGCACACTTGTCCTTTAAGTGACACCTTCATAATGGAAAGTGAGCCACTATTCAAGTCTATGATTTGCCAAAATGCTACTGTGTGCAAAGCCTTTGATCACTCTGTTAATGTTTTATAAGCCATCCGTTGTCATCTGCAGGCAGGACTATGGAAGCCCGTTTCTGCCAAAAAAAAAAAAAAAAAAGGATCCATAACTCGAAATTTCGACTTATTAACTCAAAATTTTGAGAAAATTAACTCGAAATTTGAAATTAGCGCTGCCAATCAGTAATCTACGTGAATGACGTCATTTCCTTGTTACCCGGAAGCTGACGCCCTCAGGTACAAATGCTACAGCTAAGCTACCATTATTACATTCAGTGATGAATGCACAGATTGCTGAGTATTTTCAGCGTGGCTTCAAAAATGATGAAATCCTTGTGTTATTAGCTGAATCACATGGCATTACTATCAGCAAACGTACTTGCGAAAGCGCCAATTTGTTGCGATACGGTTTTGAGTGTGCGTTACTCTGCGCCATGTGCTTCCGGGTAACAAGAAAGTGAGATCATTCACGTAGATTACTGATTGGTAGAGCTAACTCTAAGAAACTCTAAGAAAAGTAACTCGAAATTTGTTTCTCCAAATTTTGAGTTACGTTTTCTTGAAATTTCGAGTTAATAAGTCACAATTTCAAGAAAATAACTCGAAATTTCGAGTTATGGATACTTGTTTTTTGTTTTGTTTTTTAGAGGCAGAAACAAGCTTCCATACAGGACAGACTGTTACAACCACTAATTAATATATCAGACAGGCAGGTGTGGTTGTGCATTCACATGTACACACAAACAAATGAACAAACTAACAGACAATGAAATTTACATTAAATTTGAGCACCAATACATAAGCAGTCTTATTTACTTCCTACTTGTTGCTGTTTGTTTTGAGCTAAAAATAAATAACTGGTTTTGTACTGAAGTACTGTCATGTTAGAATAAGTTTTTAAGACATTTTTAGGACTAAACTCCCCAGTTTCTGCTTTTTTTTCTCTTTTTTTATTTGTCTCGATTTTTCTAACAGAACAAGTAAGTCGAAGACTCACCTTTGTGATTTAGTGTGTGATAATCTAAACACGCCATGTGAAAAATAGCGTCTAAATCATTTAAATGTCATACTCATCATTACTCAGAATATCATGGGAATTTAAATGTTATTCATACTCTATACTATGACACCAGGCTTGAGCCTAATGGGCATTTCTGGCCATTTTCTGACATTTTTCACACTTGTAAATTGTTGATTTACTTAGACGGTAATCATCATTTTACTTGTTAATGAAAATAATCGCCTTTTTATGCTTTATAAAACTCATCAAAGTATTCTGCTTTATAGAAATTAATTAATCACCACAACATTATGAGAGAGTTTTGGAAAACCAGGAAATGTTTTTTTTTTGCTTTTTGTTGCTGATTTGTGACGATGGCTATACCTTTGCATGGTGATCTAGAAAGTTTGGGGCTTGGTTGATTTTTAAGCCAGCAACGTCTTTGTGAGAGAATATATATGAAAAAAAGACAATATGATGTGACCATTGGGGCCTTTTTCTAGGGAAGAGAAATCTAAGATAAATTAAAGAACATACATGATAATAAGAGACTGGAATCAGAGCAGTAAAAGTTAAAACGTTAAAATACTATTTAAAAAAAAAATTTACTTTTTTTTTAACGTTCACATTTTTATTTAAAGTTCACATAATTTTTTTATTGTTGACGCTGCAACTCAGACTTCATCTTTGAACTATAGTTTAAGAGTCAAGACCTAAATCAATTTAATCAAACGCCATTAATGCATCAAACTTTTTTCTGATGCCATTAGGATGTAAGAAATCTGGCAACCTTCACACTGTGTGTGCCTACACACAGCACAGGCATGCGGGAAAGTATATATTGTGTAGATTATTTTATACTGGGTATATAATACCCAGTATTTTCCTTTTTCTGATGGCATATGGGAGTGGTGTGCAGCACTAATAAGTTAGCAAGAAGGCAGATATATGATGCAACAACACTGGTAGTGATTACTTAAGCATATTTGAAACTGACTGATTGTACGGTGAGGTATTTAATCTCTTATAACTTAATATATAAGAATATGTTGCAGTTTCTTTTAAGATAACTGCTTGCTCTGAGTCTCTGGAGAACAATAAGTGCTTCTCATGACTGATGACGAATATTCCACCTAAAACCTGCTTGCTTTGCGGTTATCAAATTTTCCACTGCACTGCTGTCTGACAAAGGGTAGAGAAATCATTATGTAAACAGTGGTTTAATAGGATGAGAACAATTCTCAATTTGGCAATTGTTACATTAGATAATGGTTTCAGGCACTTTGGGAAAGTTGATAAAATGTCATTGGAAAGAACAAGGGGTGTGGCTCATAACACACACTTTCTGGTTTATAGACTTTTTCAGTGTTCAGATAGTGAGCTTTAAATTCACCTTTAAAACTGTGGCTGTACATCCGGGGTTGCCGACAGAAGCAGGATCATGTCTGGGAGAAAAATTCATGTTTAGCTCATGTTTAATTTTAAGAAAAGACTTGTGGAGATGTCAATATAGCATGTGCTGAAGTAGTTTAAACACATTTTGACAAGGAATGCCACCCTTTTTCTTTCTTACGAAAGTGGCTCCTCTCAGATATAGTTGCATGCAGAAATAATCCTCTTCTACCTCTTCCCTTGTCCTCTCTTTAGTGATGGCCTCTGCTGAGCAGCCGTGCTCCAGCTTCCACCAGCAGCACTGCGCATAAGGCAACACACCCACCTTTGCCCTCCTGCCCAGAAGTGAGAGAGACACCACCATGTACAGCGTGGAGGACCTTCTCATTTCGCACGGATATAAATTGCCGAAGAGCGACCCTCCGTCTGCCACGCCTTTTGACAAGCGCCCTGCTGATTGCCAGCGTGAACTTGTGGACAACAGGGCTGGCCGTGGGACGCTGAACGGGTATGAGGCAGACCGGGGGGCATCTATCACTGGCATCTATGGCAGCAGGCAGGCACTGGTGAAGGGCTACCCCAGCATAGACATCGAGAGTGGGGATAGGAACCAAAGGAGAAAAGAAATCGGCATCGGTATCCTAGGTGACACTCAGCCCTTGGGTGATTCTCTTGCTACAGATAGTGGGTGAGTGTTTTTTCCCTCTCTTTTGCAATCCCCCACGCCCTGCACCTTCCCTTTCCCTCTCTTTCCTCCCCCCACTTCTCACTGGGGCCTGTCAGTATTGCATGCAAAACTGAGTCTGCACTGCGCAGGGTTTTTTTCTCCTCCTCTTCCCTTCCTTCCAGAGCTGCAGAACACTGTGGCTGCAGCAGCACTACTGACATATCTTATGCTGGGATATGAGGAATTATGAAAGGTGCCTTTGCAGTCGTTTGAGCTGTGTACATGCCTGCACAGAGATATGGTTTGCATCTCTGTGGAGCCCACCCAGGCACTGGAATCATCTACACAGCCTCCACCCGGCAGGCAGATGTAAACAGCAGCACTAGACAGAGAGCAAACTGAGGAGGACTGAACATGCCTCAAGACAGGCGCGTAATCACTCCACTGTAAACACTGGCACACTGAATCACGCCCAGCACGTGCTCTGTGATGTAAGCATGTTGCTGGGCAAGTGTGCACAGCGCAGCTCCCCTCAGCCATACAGTAGCATATGCTGCTGAGGATGATCCATTGACTTTGCTGCTTAAATGAATGAGTACAATGACTAACAGGGATTTAGTGCACTGCAGATACTGGACGGAGGCTAATTGTTTATTCAGTCTTCTTTTTGTGATGTTACGTTTTAAAAACTATTACACATATTTATAATCAAGCATACATATATATATATATATACATATATATATACAGATGATTCTTTGCATGAAACAGTTTTATAATTACACTGTAGTTAATATGTTTTTCTGAAAGAATTGATGGTTACAATTGAATTTCAACAAGCATTTAAGCCTGCAGTCCCGCCCTCATTATGATCAGCTGTCATCAGGGCGTCTAAGAACGTGCATTTATGTGAGTGATGACCCGGGGAATATTTATTGATGACAATTAATTAACCCTAGAACACTATCGCTATAAATAGTAACACGATCACTAATGCCGGGTGATTTATACCCGGTATAATATAACCAATGAACAGTAATCAAATATATCAAAATATGACAACACATGACAAATTAGAGTGGTCTTCTTTTACTTTCAACTGTGCCATGTCTAACAAAATGAAAAATAAAACTCCTAAAACAAAATAATGACTCTGGAAAGCTGGTCTTTGGTCCACCCATTCCTGGGACATTTGAGACTTCCCTGGTGATGGCACAGGCTCCTCGACATGCAAACAGCTGCAGGAGAGAGAAATCATGTAAATGTATTTTCTCGGGTGTAAATCACCCAGCGATAGTGTTCTAGGGTTAAAAAAAATCATAAAATTCAGTGTAATGGAAAATCCCTCAGTGTACATAGACTTTTTTTTAGATGCGTTGTCATTAAATATATATATATATTGTCAGTAATATATTTGATCTAAAATAATTGTTTTAGCAGCGCAAGCATGCACTACGGCCTTATCCCAAACCCAAGAGGTGATTATGGGACCAGAACTAAATTTATCTCCAGGCAGCAGTGCTTTATCACACTGTACTGGAACCACTGTTGTGAACCTGCCAACAGTAACTCGTCACACAGTTGCCATTTCATATTAGTTTCATCAAGCGTTTTTAAAATTATACAAATGATTTTGGTTGGATGATTGTTGTTCATGCATACTTACATGAGAAACAATTAAAAAAGGCTCTTTTTCTAGTTTACTCTTTCACTTTGGGTGTAACACAGTAATGCAGGTTTAAAGTTTATTGTATTTTTGGTTTAAAGGTTTTTATATGTACTGTAGGCTAAAATGGTTCCTAAAGTATGTGATAAAATAATGAGAGGGACAGAGCCACTTTCTCTTTTGCGTCAGATTTCTTTTTTAAAAGAGTGGTATTTGCCATCCAGATGACCAGTTTCCAAGATAAGGTCAGCACAATTTAATATGCAGATCATATTGCAGTAGCATTGCAATTTTGTGGTGTCTTCAGGGGACTTTGGAGCTGCTGACTTAAGCATTTCTGGCTCATATGTGCTGGCTCTCTTTGATTAGGTTGTTTGGAACACCTATACTGGCAAAGCAAAAGCACATGTCTGGGACTGGCATGGGCATGCCTCTTTTAATATTTACCAGTGATCACATTTCAAGTGGATGGAATTGTTTTAATCTATTATCAAATAGACTGAGATAATACAATATTGTGAAATATGTTTTAGGTATTAACTCCTTTCATTCTAGATCATTTTTTCTTTGTCTGTATGTCGCAGCCTGATGGTTCTGATGCTGTTTAGCCGCAACTCATTTAATAACCTCTGTAATGAAAGAAACACTGTTAAAAGATTAGATTGTTTTATTAACACTGAGATTTTTTCTTTTATAGGTTCTACGATGTTCCCAGTTTGACTTATTCAGAGCCGCTGAGCCATGACGATAGGGATGTTTCCTACTGGCGGAGGCGAGGTCAGGACTTCAGCATCCTTCTGGACTATGCTGATGGCAGGGAGCTGAGGGCCTCTGCTGGAGCGTGGAGGCCACAGGCCCTGATCACAGCAGAGGAATACAGGGCAGAGAGGCAAGCGCAGCAGCTATGGGAGGACATTTCCTGGCTAAGGGACCCAGATGCAGGACCTGGTCAGTTGAGAGTGACTGGGGAGAGGAAGTGCCAGAGCCTTGGAACAGAGGAATGGAGGCCTGCTGTGGGCCTGGGAAGGCAGCTGTCAGATGGGGATGGGGAACGGTGGGCTCAGGACCACTACTACCGACTGAGGACACCGGAGGGTTTTTTTCACCCTAGAACTAAAGCAAAGTCTCAGTCTCTTCCCAGAGTTTTGTCACCTGATGGACGTGACAGCAGAGAGCTCATTCCATCAAGGCCTAGTCTACCTGATAGACAGAGGATAAGCAGCACTGTCTTCTCTGGGCCATACAGTAGGTACATCTATGGTGGCGGCCGGGACCGGTGGGGTAGGAGTATTGGGCCAAGCAGCCATGTTGCACTTTTACCAAAGCCCAGGTTCAGCAGGCCTTTAAAGCCTCCATCATACGAGATTCACCAGCAGACTAGGGGTAGCGCAGAAATGCTTGCTATTGACCAGGGTGTCAAACAAAAAGACAGGCCTATCTATTATCCAAGGGGTGGGGACCTAAGACAAGACTATTTCGCACAACACTCTGCCATCACTGGAATGGAGCCTCCTGGCTACATCCCACCCCCATCTTATAGAAGAGCCCTACCCCCAAGAGCAGTTTCAGTTAACCGCAATGAAATGGCAAACTTAAGATGGAGGGCAGAAGCTTTGCAGATGCCAAGCTCAGATCCCGGAAGGTGGTTTTACAGACAGGCAAGTAGTTCCTGGCTGGAACCTTATGGAGAACGTAGTGCGTCCTATCGAAAACAGGTACTTTCTTCTGGACATGAAGAACAACCAGGTCATGCCCGACAGTTACCCACTGAAGACTCAAGAGCAAAACAAATCTCAGGAGGGCCTGGCGGAAATTCTCTAACAGATATAGACAAGATGCGCAACATCAACAAAGAGATTCCGTCCGCTAAGATTTTAGGACAATCTACACATGATAGTGCCTTTCCTCCCCAACAGGGGCCAGCTCTCAATACCGAAACCCGAAAAACAGCTCCCGGTGACAGCGACAGCAGTAATCGATGGCCCAACAGGGGAATAAAAAAAAGTGACAGTGTAGCTTCTGAGCAAACCCGTACTCCATTTTTACCTTCATCCATTCTGGGTAAACCACCGCCACCTCCATGTAAGCCGGCTGACCAGGGTGTATCTGAAACTGTGACAGAAGTAAAAAAGGCAGAGCAACCTGAACCACCGGAGAAAGACAAAACCAAGAATCTTAAAAAGAGGCTTAGTGAAACAATTTTTTGTTTGGTGTCTGTCCCTGTTACTCCGCAGCTCACTGGGACAATTCGTGATCAGAATAATAACAACGAGAAGTCGCCAGACCCAGCTGACAGTCCCAGTGGCAACAAAACTGGCCATTTAACAAACCAAAGTCTCCAAAGCACATCTTCAGCTGAAGCTGAGCTGCAAGCACTAACTGGTAGCATAGCGAGCAGCAAAACGAGCAGTAGAGCAAGCAGCAAAATGTTTAAAAAACTACCCTGTAGACCCCCTAAAATAAATCATTACAAGGAGCTGAAGCTGTCAGGATCCTGGCCTGCAAACCAGTATCGAGACCAGGAGACACAAACTAGCCCAGAGGCCCGAAAAGCTGGCCCTGAAAACAAGGAAGCACAACAAGACCCTGTTCCTCCTGGCACCGAAGTAACCCCTGATAGCGGCGGAGTAGTGGGCACTGCCTTCAGTTTTCCCATAAAGGGAGTGAAGAGCCTAAAACTTTCAAGCAACAGCGCCTTCTCCCTGACCTCCACCTTCTCCAACCAGCTGAACAAGAGCACAGCTCAGCAGCCAGCAGTACCACCCTCAGGAAATGTGGAGGAGATCAAACCAGCAGCAAACACAGGACAGGAGAAATTTGAACCGTTCCTTTTGAAACCGGCCACCCAGCGACCATGGGATGCAGTCAAAGAGCTGGAGACCATTAAAAAAGAAGTCCAGGATCAGCAGCAGCAACAGAGCAGCAAACAGCCCAGTGTTGACAAGTGCATTGAGGACCTTAACGAGGCCTACAAAGACATCTTGGAGCTAGGTACTGCCAGCAATAAAGTCCCAAACGGTTCCGTCCAGATTCCTGAGCGTATCAAAATCCGACTGACATCAGAACCTCTCAACAAGCCCAGCAGCCTTAGGCGCAGTGCAGTAAGCTGGTCTGTTGACCCAGAATACAGGGAAGTGAAGAGCGCCTTCTCCAGGCCTGCAACAAAGTCGGTAACCTTCAGCAAGCAGCTTAGGGAGGAGCTCCCGGTGCCACCTCGGGAGACGGGCTTCAGAGAATACAGGGTTGTTGCGCATCTTTCACGCAGAAGGAGCAACGATGGCAGGACAGTAAAATTAGACCTGCCAGATGAACCTATCGAAACACCTCTTTGTGACTTTAGTCCAACAACGCACACCACAGCAGCTGAGGTGCCATGGGCAGACAGACAGCCCATGCAGGATGCCTCTACACTCACTAGTCCTCCAGATTATGAAGACATATGCCAGACTTTGCGTCAGTCTAGAGACCCATCGGATGCCAGTAAAGCATCCGCAGGCCATTCCAGACCTAATGACACAGAGACTCTTCAAGATCTCAGTGCTGAATCAGAGGAGGAGTGTCCTATTTGTAAACGAGAGCTTGAGAATCAGATGAGACAGGGTCCATTGCCTCCACTTCACGAGGAGAACAGCTCAGACAGCTCGGCCAATCAAAATGGCAGTCCGCCACAATGCACTGCATTAGAAAGTCCAGCAGAAGATACAAAAATAGAGGAGCCAAATGCATCATGTTCAAATCAGTCAGGGTCTGAAGTGTGTGCTGAAAAAACAGAGCAGCATTCACTGACACAGGAGAATGTGGGAGAGGGTGAAAAAACAGACAATGCTCAGGCAGAAAACTTGGACAATTTATGCATAGTTAATCCTGCTGAGAGCATACCAGTGGATGGAGCCACAGAGGATCTCTCCTCTGCAGCCACAGTATTAGCAGCTGATCAGCCTACAGACCCCCAAGTCACAGAGGAACAGAGTGTTAATGAAACAGCAACTGAGGAAGAAAAATCAGAAGATAAAGAAGCCACTGCAGGAGAAACACCTGAAGGCAGTGCAGGCAAACAGACAGCTGAAGTGAAAACTGAGGAACAAGACAATGCAACGCCAGTTGACAAGCAGGAGCAAGAGAAGAAGCCATTTGCTCTCCCAGAGCATAGACTTGGTCTACGGACTCATCTAGGGCGAGACCTCCCTGGGTTACCTGAGTTTCCGCCTGATAGACTGCCACTTTCCGTTCCCCCGAACCTAGACCGCAGACTATCTCTTAGCTTGGAGGGTGAGCGGAGGAGCAAGGGCCCCTCACAGCGAATTGAAGCATTGCAGAACAAACTGGCTATTTCTCCAGGTCGGGTGGCAGTTGAGCGACTCGCCCGGATGAGAGATGTGGATGTTATGTATCGTGTGAGGCGCTTAAGCATCAGGAGTACTGACTCTGGGGAAGGGGAGACAGAGGCAGAAGGGGAGGGCAAGGAAGAACAAGCAGAGGAGTTCGACCCTGCTCCTCATATGGACAAAGACAACGAGCAAGAGGTCCCCAACTCACAGGAGAGCCCCGAGACAGTGTTGCAAGATGAACAGGAGTCACCTCTCTCAGGTAATTATTGCCTATAATGGCATAGAAGTGAAGCCTGGTGGATGTAAAGATGATAAGAGAGTTTACTTTTTTTTTTTATGCGGTTTTGTCATTTTTCCTGATTTTGGAGCTTGAAAACCTTTGCCCAATTAGACAATTTTGATTCATAAGATAATGGATTTTTGCTAAAAAAAATACTCCTTTGTGAATAAATATCTTTCTTCCTCATGTCCCAGAACCCCAATGATCCCAGCCGAGGGGAGACAGTGTAGAAAGACTGCGTCCACCATCTCCATCTGAGGTTTTTAGCTCCAACACTGTGACCTGGCTGCCTACTAGAATGCCTTCATCTCATCTTGACACTGAAATTGCCTTCTTGTCCGACAAGAGCATTGTGTACACCCTCACCCTCGGCGCTGCGTTGACTACTAAGAGTGCTGTTCCACTGCCAAAGGGAGGTGCCTCTTTAACTTGTGGGGCAACTTCCACCCAGAATCCCACCCCAGCCTTCCCAAACTGACTACCCACTACCCCATCGGTCCTCCATCCCCAACCCCATCCTCTTATAGGGTTTCTACTAGTTAGTCTTGTAGCGGCTTGTCCTTTCTATTCTATCCTCCCTATGCTTTTCTCATTGGCAGACATTATGCAATTCTGTCGTGCATACTAGAATTTCTGAAAATGTCCGCAGCGAAAACATTTTTCGCATACCTGAACGTTTCTGTTTGTTTACGGGCGAGTTGTTGAGGATTATGAATGTAAGTGTTTATGTTTAACCTAATGTAGACATAGAGGGGTTTATTGTCACAAACATGTTCTGTTGCATTTAAACTACACCAAAATAACCTGCGTATTTGATTGTGGTAAGGCGACAGCTGTTTTAGAACTGGACATCACTGTCTTTGGCTAAAGAACTGTTTTGATTTTCAGATGAGATAAATCAGCCTTTCTTTTTAAAAAAACAAAAAAAAACAACTGAATGACATTGTGCCCTTTCTCATTGCTTTTGTACACACTGCAACCATAACTCTGCAACCATAGCTCTTCAGTGAAGAGTGACTCTATACCACATGGCATGACAGATCAGTAAACTATAAGATAACATTGGCCCTACTTTAGAGGGGGAGAGTTGCCTTTCTTAACTAGATGTGCGATTCCTGGTTGGATAAGGTGAAGTCTCTGATTAGTCCCCTGATCAAGTTCAATCTATAGCTCCCATTTCCAGGTAATTTCAGGAAGCAATAAGGGCACAGATTGAGTTTAAATGATGGTTTAAGCAACCTTGATAAACATTAAAGATCGATATAGGAATTTAGAACAACAACAAGAAAAAAAAAAAGATATGTAGAGCAATATTGTAAAAACAGGTCAGTGGTGTAGTGGAGCCACCTGTAGGAACCATTGTCAGGAGTCTTAAGTGTGAACGTGTCATTGAGATCATATTACAGGGAAATGGATTCGTGTCAGGGTATAGGGGCGCTTAACAGGGGGTGGGTGCTTTACTTCATGATATATATATAGATATAGATATATCTATTTATATATCTATGTTCATACATCTGTTTCGCAAAGAGGCGACATTTCACGGAATATTTATTTTTGTTATCATCAAATTGTTAATCAGTTTGCATAATGTACAAAATAAAGTATATTTTAAATATTTTAAGAGAAATTTTGTATTTAACCATGACATTTTATTTCTCCACACCTATAACAAGCTGAAAGTATCATACAAGTGTATAGTATCATATTGAGAGTATACATAATTTTCTAGTGCTTTAAAATCTTAACAGAGCGGTATAAGGAGGGATGGCCCTGTGGTGTGCCTTGATCACACGATTTTGGTTTGAGTGAGCAAAAGGGTTCATCACTGCAGGAGTTAAACCTGATGGAAACTTTCTGATTGTGCCATGATTTCCTGTTTGATAGTGCTCTTTCACATGCTAACAGAGTCAGTGTTGGACGCTCCTTGTGATATTTGACACATCAATCCATCTCAGCTGTACGTTGGTGGTCAGACATGGCCTGTGTCTTATTTCTGTCTTTGTATGTCTTCCAGTTTGAATCATGTATCGTTCTGTTGTTGGTTCCACAAAAAAAAAAACATGTTTAGAAATAAAATTGGGAATTTTTTTCTTTTCCTTCCTTCCTCCCACCCTTCCTTCGTTTCCTCTTCCTTCTAACCGCCTCCTTTCTTCCTCCGTTTCTTTCATCTCACGGCGTGTTCATTTTGTGTAAATTGTTGTGCTGTCACTAACGCTTATTGCACTAAAAGATGCAATGTAGGATGCAATTTTAGGCTAAAAACCACATATCTGCATAATGTTTCTTTAAAATAAATTTTAAATTATGAGTCTAAAGCTAAACGATGATTGAAAAAATTGCCTTTTGGATTAAAACAAGTTTGCAGGTACGTGGGTTTTCTTTGTTTTCATAAAAGGACTGTTTCACTGGTGTAACATATTTAAGAGATCTGTAGGAATCCATCACTGTTTAACCATCAACTTACTGTTATGTAGCATTTTGCAGTTGTAGCATTTTTATCAACTCAGACCTTTGTCTTGGTATTTCAAACATTTCATGTAAATCTGAAATAATCATGTCGCCTTATGATGTGTGCATTACATTACACTCCAGGAAATGCCAAATATTAACGTACTAAGCACTGTTTCATACCTTAGGTTTGTACCAACAACTTACTGTTCTGCCATCCCTCTGGCTGGAGAGGTACAGTAGCATTGCGGATCGTTTCTGCTCTTCATGCTGTTTATCTGTAGGAACATTGAGTCCAAAACTGTGAACTTCAAACAATACAAAAAGCATAATTTATTATAAGTACGAGAGGAGGGTCAGTGCTTCAAGACAAGCTCATAGTCAGCATCACAGGGAGGACAAGCTGGCACGCCCATAATTACTAACACATCTCATTTTCAATTCATTCTGAAGACTAAAGGGCCTCGCCTTAGTCTGGTGTATAAACTGCCCCTGACGACATTTAAATAGCTATTTCAGTACATACGCCCCCCCTCCCCCAATAATTGGCATGTCAGGTACACTTGAACATAGTGTCGTTTGACTTTTTGTACTGCAGGTTATGTGCAACATGAAGTAATTATGCACACTTGTAATATTTTCTATTTTCATATGAGATTTAAGTGCTTTTTGTACTCACTGACATCTTTTTTTTCTTCCTTGCATGAAATGCAAGAGAGAGGAGGAAAAAAAAATGTTTTTCATAAAGTATATTTGCATTTGGTACTCCAATAGTAAAACCAGTGGGCAAAACATTATGTTTCATAATTTAATTTACAAAACTATGCCAAGTATTTAAAAGCTATTTTTAGAGTAAATCAAAAGAGAACTCATTCATTTTTTTTCTTTTAAGACATGCCTTTATCTTTGTATCTATAAATATGAGCATAATCCATAGTCATATGATTGTGCTACTGTTGTATGATACTGCAGTCTGATTCATAAATAAACTCTTTGCATGAAAATGGTGTTTGTGACAGTTGCTGTTGTCTGTATGTATGCAATTTTTATTTTTTTTATTTTTTTTTTAGAAATGTGCACTTATATCACATATGCGCCAGGACATGAGCAAAGATAATAAGGGGTGCATATGTATGAAATACAATATATGATAAAGGCTTTTATATTACAAACGAAACCAGTTATGTATATAAAAGCAGAACCAGTTACAGTTACCATTACTCTGATATCATGTTGGTTTTCGGAAAAAGTTTTTACATTGGCGGCCCCTTTACAGGTTCATCTCTGGAGCTAAATTATACATCTGAAAAGTGATCTGAGAAAATGAAAATTGTGTGTTGGTGATGCTGCCATACAGGCTTTGTATACATTGTTTTAGAGCTTGCACATGAGGCATCTGATCTCAGCTGCTGACACTGTCCCGCAATATGAAAAACGAGAGAAAATCAGTACAAGTAACTGGGCTCCTCGAGTGGGTAAGTCATTATTATGGAAATGTTTCATTTTCAAAGAGCTGACTTTTATTCTTTGAGCAATGCTAAGGCAATGGAAAGCAAGCATACGTGTATAAGCACAAATATGCGAGTGTTTTCACACATGTTCACTTGTGTGCTGGCAATTTCAGCCCAATTACCGTGCCAGACTGTCACACTGAGCTCCACTTGCTGGATCAAAGCGTTGGCAAAGACAATACTTGAGCTGAACCTTGTAAAAACCTCCCAGCATGCTCTCTGGGAGACTTGGAGGGCATCCATCCTCTTCAATTTCCTCTGTGTGCCATCTTTTTTTTCTAAGATGAGAGTGAAAAGTCAGATTACTGCTTCCTCTTATATGATACTTTATTGATCCCAATATAGGTAGGCTGTCTTTTCATTACGCTGTGGGTGTTTTTTGTTCATGGGCACAGCGTACAAAGGCACTGCAGCGTTGTTTCTTAAGCTCCATGCAGCTTCTGACAGTTACCATATTTGGAGTGCAAGCTAAATTACAAGGATCAGCTGCGACATTAAAAACACTGACAGATGAAAGTGTTTTGACACCAGGAGGGTGACCTCCACTATATTAGCCAGTATAATGGTTACTTACACAGTATAGCTGTATAGTATTTTTTTATATACTTTACTCTGGATGTGGCCATAAATAATAAACCAGTAAAAGGTTTTATTTCAGTCCTGTTTCACACTTTCAAGAGTTCCCAGTCTTTAATGGTAAAATGCCATAGTTACAGAAAGCTAATTAAAGTTTAGTCAGCTTTCTCTGGACATTTAAACTGGAATTTTGGACTTTTTTAAGAAAAGGTTTGTCGTGGTCTTACCTTTGTTTCTTACTATGACTCTGAACATTTTCTCTGGTGCTCGTTTTTAACTGAAAGTTGTCTCAAAGACTGAGGTGGTACTTTTCCCAGTGTTGAACTTTCAAAATGGCCGCCTGTAACCTTGATAAGAGCTAGCTCAGGTAAATATATAAAAAAAATTATACCTGCACGCCTTCAGTTAAACGAAACTGTTGATTGTTGTACATTAGGGGCTAATACACTGCTACTTAATTAAATTATAAAGTCTGTACTACTAGAATAGTGTTTCCTTATATAGTTATATGATGCTAATTCAGTAGCTAAAATATTTTGACTGCTACTGTGCAGTGCTGTCTCTACCTTTATTATTAAGAGCCTAGAAAAACAATAGGTCACTAATATATACTCTATATATACTATATATATAGAGTATATATAGAGTATACACACACACACACACACACACACATCTAGCTTCTGTGTCTTGTATGGATTGACAGCATGGACAATGAACCTGAATATTGAAGCAAATCTAATTCAGAATGGCTTCAAACAAAGATAATCTGTCTTTTGAAGCGTCCAAAACCTTAATCCAATAGAATGACGTTAAGATGTGCATTTACACTGAATACAGCTGAGATGAAGGATATCTGCAAAGAAGGATGATCTGAAACTTCCCCTGAATGCTGTTCACATTGGATCCAAAGCTACCAGTTGAGATTACTGCTGTCCAGTCAGGTGATGTACAAACTGTTGGTAAATGCTGGGGATTTGTAATGGTTGTGATTAGAATTATTTTTGTCTGTAACTCTCACTTAATCACCAAATAATGCAAACAGCAAGGTTATTCCAAATCTTCATCCACTTCCCCATTGTATCAAGGAAAGCATCACTTCTCTTTTGTCTTTTTGTGTACTTGGGATTCTTTGAATGAAACAGTCTGGCTTTGTTCTGCAGACCTCCCTGCCATGCATCTCCAGCTGTCCCTCCATCACAGCTGCCTCAGCCTCTGAGTCAGTCCAGTTCTCAGTAAGTTGCCTACATATCTGTCATTACTGTACACCTGTCAAGCCTGCTTGCCTGTGCTGGATGTGGAATAAGTAAGTCCATTAATGCCACAGTGACAGTTGCCCTCATTTTCTGCCACCCTTCAGCCTGTCCACATAAACTTCCTGACTGTAAACAGGATTTTTCTGCATGCAAAAAGCTTCCCATGAACACAATTGTAATAAAATGATTTCTTAACTAGTTTTTTTTTTAATTTTAGGGTCATTTTCTCAACTGGAAAATATGTTTTGGTTTACCAAGGCCACAAAATAACAGACAAATGGAAAGATTTCTGTTAGGTAAGTGGTCATTGCCTTTATTGAATGCACATTAATCCTACTTGTGTGTGTATTTAACCCCAAAGATGCATTTTATATAGGAAAAAAATGAGAGTAAAAGTCATGAATGTGTAGATATACCCAAAACAGATGTGTAAGGCAGCAACATTGTTGACTGAAATTACTGAAGTATATTGATTACGCATCTGACTGTTACTCATAGATAAAACTACATAAATGTGACAAAATAAAATGACAGAAAAAGGTCAGAACAGAAAAATAACATTTTTCCAATGTGTTGTAGGGAGATAAATAAGGAACATAACTACATAAAGTGATTTCTTTATCTTTAATCTTTATTCTGTAAAATGTTTGAATTGGTGACCCGTCCTGCAGTTACAATGCAACACCACAAGATGGAGACAAACAGCAATTAAACACAAAATCGACTGTAACAAGGAGCAAAACCCTAAATTGACCTGCTCCTCTTTCACCACAGTACCCAAAGACACATATCGGTAGCCACAAGTTAATCACCTGGATGTGCTGATCTTTTTTTATATAGAAAATACAGCGTTAGGACTTATTTAATACAGTTTAATGTCCCTGCTGTTATCAAACATCTTAAAAAGCCCATAACTGCTTTACTGCATTTGCGTTTGTATTTTACTGTTTGATTCACTTTGTTTAAAACATGGCAAGGAGTCCTTGTAGTAGCAGATGAAGTTAAAGTAGTGATATGCATTTGGTTTTTTTTGTCTGTTTTGGACATGAAAACTGCAACTTTTTAAACTGTGTCATACATGTGAGCTTTTGTAAACAGTCGGCTCAAGAGTTCCTGTTTTGAGCATCTCACAGCTGTCCTGTGTAAGCAGTTTGACATGGATCATGTTAGTAATCTGTCAAATTTATGTGAAATTCTGCACAATGAGGCTGCATATGTAGTGACAGTTGTGCCCCTCAAGCTCCAGAGATGAATTTAAATGTCCTAACATGAAATGCAGCATCATCCCAGCGTTTGATGCAATCCTAGTTTCTTTGAACAAACTGGTCAGGTGGCTGGTTGAAATGAATGCAAGTGAAACAGTGCGCTGTGTATGACCCTGGTGTCATAGAGCAGGCGTTCCTGCGCAGCCTGGATCACGCAGTGCTGCTGGATTGTAGTTGTAACAGCTGATTCGATCCTCCTGCTCCGGGAGCCCGACGCTGCCTGGCTATTTATGGCAGATGCCCCTCAATTGAGGCCGCTCTCTTCAGCCCATACATGGTAGCTGTGGGATAAGGTTACTGCAACAATTTTGGCCCGCACTCCCTAAACTCTTTGGAAGTATCGCGGTGTCGCCTCTGACCCTCAGTTTAAACTCTATTAGACCGGCGATACAAACCTGATTTGCAGAATGGACATTTCAGGAACCACCTATCTTCACTTTTGGAATAGTTTGAAGAATCACTAACTATAGGAGTATCCAGACACCTAGCCTGTGTACCTTTTCTCAGCTTCACCCCTCTTTTCCCCTCAGTTCTTTTCCCTCTGTCCTTCACCCATCTCCTGCATACCCCACTCCCTCTCCTTCTTTCTCCCTCTCCCTCCTTCCCTTTCTTTGCTTGGCTGTTCCAGGACTGATTTATTTATCTCAGAACCGCAGAGCTAGAGGGAAAGCACCGGGATATATTTGTCAGCTGCTGAGGTTGGACCTGCTTCACGGTAGATGACTTAGGCTCTCTGTTTGGGTTTACCTGCTCACACCTGCACCTCCTGCCTCCTCAGCATCATTGTGTGGCGGTTTGATATCTCTCCTTCCAGGATAGATGGACTTCACCTGTGAACCACTTTTCTTGATTCCTTTTTATTGGAGCTAACGTGAGTTGCAAGTATGATTTTATCTCTGCTGGTTTAATCTTATGTCTGCTATCCTAAATTCTAAGTCAGCACATCACATATAAACAGATTACATGATTGCAAATTCCTTTATTTTTATGAAACGTCAGTCATTTAGCATAAACATATACAGGGCAACAATGCTTAAAGATACCGGTAACTTTCTGCTTGTTTGATTAAGTAAACTTGGCATTGTGCGCAATCACCAAATGATGCGCCGTCAAATTGGATGTCATTTTTAAAATGCTGAACAGATATTTGTAGGCGAAATGCTTTGTAACAAGACCTCTTTAGCTCAATGACCATCTGTATAATGTTTCTAAGACTTTGATTTGATTATATTTTTAGAGGAATCTTTATTTATAGTTTCAGAGTGGTACAAAACACTCATAGATGACTGTTACTCCTGTAGGTGGTTGTGTTTGCAGGTTCACTGACTTTAACAACAGTCCTATAGTTTAAATGTTCTCTTTATGATTGGAAGACGTCCTTCATTGTCCCTCCTTTTCTGTCATATGCCCATGAATGGAGGCAAACTTTACCTCCAAAACACAAAACTGAACAGTCTTCAGATGGTGTCTAGCTTACATTTTCTTCATAGCCGAGTCTGCTTCTTGTTAGTTTTGCACTTATGTCTCAAGTAACCACATGGGTATTAGCATTCCAAGCCCCAGATTATAGCTGTATGGTGGTATGCAAGTGCAGCTGATCTGATGAGTATGTGCTGGGCCAGTGTGTTGTTCCGGCATCGGCCGGCATCATTTCTCCACAGTTTTGTTTTTATAGCATGTGTGCCTCTGTGAGGGGTGGTGGGGGGAGCATGTGATGCCATACACCAGTTGTTTGGTGCTCTGCACCTGCTGCACTCATCAAAGTGAACGGACAGGTTTACTGGCCGGCCCCAGGCTTGACCCTGTGCCACTGGACTCTGTTCATCCACAAATGAGAATTGAGATTGGCTCAAACCTCCAAGTGTTACGAGCTTATGTGTAGGCATTTACCCAGTTAGCAATACATGCATACATACATACTTTGTTCTGTTTTATTGGATACGTGTTTGATCTACTTTGAAGAACAGCAAGGGTTTATAGTGTGTTTCATCTCTAGAAAACAAATATTCAAATTAGAAGATTGATTTGTTTCTTTCAAGGAAGCAAAAATTTCATGTTTCTAAAAAATTATTTTTCTTTT
>NW_005187432.1:21998-73218 GCF_000239375.1 Pundamilia nyererei | reverse complement strand
GACAACGTATTTTGATGTAAACATGTCAAAGACTTCCTTCACTTCTAACCTTCACCTGCTGTATGTTGTCTCCAACAGGAAGGAGAGGATAGCCCGGCGCCTGGAGGGCATTGAAAGTGATGCACCACCTGCACTGGTGCCTGGTGGATTGGTCGCCAACAGGATGCTTGAGGAGGATCCCCCACGATACACCCGCGCCTCAGACCCCTGTGAGCCTTGCGTGATGGGTAAGCATGGGATGATGCATTGCTGGACTGTGCTGCTTTAATTGGACTACTGAAATATGTCTCAACAATTGAAGAGGACCTAATTTCTAACTCTATATATGCTTTAATAGACTCTGTTAGAGTAGGTTGGCATAGTTGGGTTTTTGTGCAGACCCACAGCTCATTGTCTGTCTGAAACAAGGGGAAACCTCCCTCTTTAAGACATCCTATCCTCAGATTAACAGATTTTTTTATGCAAGGTGCATCAGCATGCACAGATCAGATGGAAAGTACAGGAAGTCAGCCTCAGGAACAACATAGGGAATCCTGTCAGCTTTTAAAATACAAAAACTCAACATGACACTTCTGAAACAATTTGGAGCTTTTGAAATAATGGAATGAAACCACATTGGAGATGCAATGTCAGTGTGTGTATTCCCAGAATTGGTGTTATCTCAACATACCTTTGAGCAATCAAGCACCCCTGAAACTGCTTGTAATTGCATGTTGCCACAGTTTGCAAGATGGGAAGTAAAAAAGTGATACGAATGTCTGAGAATGTTCTGTTTCACCACATCAGAAAAATGTCCCCCTTGTGTAAACTGCATCTGTGTTTTTTAAAAAACGTATTTTGTACAATCATGTGAAAAGGAACGTTTTCTCAGGACTACACAATCACTCTATGATTCAGCAGTAGTAGTTTTCTGTATGACTTTATCAGTCTCTCACATAACTGTCGAGGAGTTTTGGCCAACTGCTCTTTACAGCATTGATTCAGCTCATTGAGGTTTGTGGGCGTCTGTTTATGGACAGCTCTCTTGAGGTCCCAGCAAAGCATTTCAATCAGGTTGAGGTCTGGACTTTGACTGGGCCGCCGTAACACCTTGACCATTTTTGTTTTCAGCTACTCTAAGCTGTTGTAGATTTACTTCTGTGCTTGGGATCATTGTCCTGTTCCATGACACAATTTTGGCCAAGCTTTAGCTGTCAGACTAATGGGCTCTTTGACGCTACAATACATTGGTAAACTTTTGGTGAACTGAATTATGGTCGACTGCCCAGACCCTGTAGCAAAACAAACCCAAATCATCAACCCTCAACCATCCTGTTTGACAGTTGGTCGGAAGTGTTTATTTTGTTATACATCTCTTGTTTTTCTTCAGACATGGTGCTGCACGTTCTGGCCAAACTTCGCTTTGGTCTTGTCCGTCCAAAGAGCATTGTTCCAGAAGTCTTGTGGTTTGTTCAGATGCAGCATAACAAACTTATGCCATGCTCATGTTCTTCTTAGAGAAATTGGGCTTTCTCCTGGCAGTGCTTCCAAATAAGCCATACCATGCTAACTGAGGCCTGTAGACTTTAAGATGAAAGCTGGAAAGAAAGCTGGAAAACCTGTCAAAATACAGGTAAACGTCCAAAATGTATGCCATCCTTCCCAAAAAGTTGAATCTGTTTATCTGGAGGTTGCGTTTTCAGTGGGAGAAACGTTTCATCACTCATCCAAGTGACTTCTTCAGTCTCAGCTGCCTGCTAGTTTCCCCAACCTTATAAAGCACAATTGCACAATGACTGGAAGTAGCCCACTGAATGAACAATGGGCTGTGAGGTCAGTTCCTTGATCATGACCAAATTCTCATGACCATTGATCAACAACCACTGATCAAAGCCCACGGATAGATGGCCATGAGTACCATTCACAGAGAGTTGGGGAATGGCAGCAATCACAGCATTGTAAGATGGTGACAGATGTACCCTTAGGCCCCTAGGTCCTTGATTCAGCGATGGTCCTTCCCTTTTTACATAATTGGCCTCCTTGACTCCCCGCTCAAACCTGTAGGCGTAAGTAGACTGCAGAGTCCTGACCTGAGGAGTTAGCTCTTCTGTGTTGTGCCATCCGTTTCACCAGAGGTTGTTTGATTTCCCCGATGTATAAGTCCTGGCAATCCTCCTGGCACTTAACAGCGTACACTACATTACTCTGTTTGTCGGGGGACCCGATCCTTGGGGCAGACCAATTTTTGGCGCCGCGTGTTTTAGGGTTTAAAAGCCACGGAGATGCGGTGTTTACAAAAAATGCGTCTCAACTGTTCCAATACTCCTGAGACATATGGGATCACTAAGGGTTTTCGCTTATCCTTCACATTTTCCAAAGCCATTCAGCAGACTGGATTGGGGTCTTTGCCGGGATGATGTCATTGTGTTATCACACTCAGTTAATAAAATGCATTTGATTAGCAGCACCTGGCATCTACTTTTCCCCTTAATTCTTAAAGAAGTTTTAGGGATGTGCTAGTTTTTCACAGGCCTGCATTGAGTTCTGTGAAGAATGTTCTTTTTCACATGAATCTATACTTGATCTCTTGAGCATTGTTCTGCTGTAAGTGTGACTCAACTTCAACATTTTCAGTTTACAAACGTGTGACATGATTTTGGTATCATTTTTAGTTCTCCAGGGTTATTGCTGATAATTAATGAAGTATTTTTACTATTTACCACAGTGAAACGCTACAGCCGAGAGGAGACGGTGGCTCCACAGAAGCAGGTGTCATCTCCTGACAGGTCACCTCAGGTCAAAGGTGGTGCTGGCAGCAGCCGCCCAGAGCCAGTGTTGGTTTATGTTGACCCAGTAACACTATCCACCTCTTCTACACCCACATCTGGCCCCACAGAATCCATAAACCTCAGTTCTAAGGCTGAGCGCATCGCCCGCTACAAAGCTGAGCGCCGGCGCCAGCTCTCAGAGCGTTATGGCATCCTCCTGGATCAGGAAGCGGACAGCGATTATATACCACGCTACCGTTCCAGGCGTGATCCAGACTCCGCTGACAGACAAACTACTGCCAGGCGAGACAGGGACAGACCAGAAGTAGAGACAGAAGGACGCGACCCTAGGGTGCCCTACCGCTCTGGAGTGGGCAGGGTTTCCATGAGGACTCACCCAGATCCTGCGCCTGTTAGCACATCAAGCTCCTCCGAGTCAAACCAAGCCCCTCCCCCCTCTCAAGAAAGACCAAGCCGATTTTCAGAACGGGAAAGAGTGATGAATATGGAGAACTATCGGCGTGGTGGAGCTCAGGAGCGCTCAGTCTCTTCTAGAACAAGGACTCAGGAACAGCATCCAGCCCAGCCCCAACAACAACAGCAACCCCACCAGCAAGATGCTGCCCAGCAGGAGCCAAGTCCAGCCACCACCCGGGACTACAGCATTGCAGCAGTGCCCAGCTCCCCTCGCACTGCCCGCCGGGCATCCCTGCCCTCCACTCGCTACGGCATCTCACCTGGGGATTTATTCATTGAGCAGCAGGCCCAGAGCATCCTAAACAGGCAGGGGTAAGATGACAAAATAAAACAAATTGCATGCAGTCAGGTTAAACTTTGTTATCTTTTACACTAATACCAAAATACAGCACAAGTATATGTTAATATAACTCCAAAAAATTAGATTAGAATAATAAAATACTGCATAAATACTAACACCCCACATAAATTATTGTTAGCTAAACTTCTGTTATTGTATTCCTACTTTAGCATAACATTATTGATTCTCCTATTTTGTTGTGTGGTTTTACTCCATGCACCTGCAAATACTTTAAGATTTTACTGCTGTCAGTAGTGCATCGGTGATCATACCATAACATTTCTGATGCTTCTTTTTCAGTTAATATTTCTTAATAATCCTTTTCATATGCTAATTTTTAATTACTTTTTCATCATTACAAATTCAAATTATTATAAAATATTTATTTGCAATCTTGTTAGAATTTGGTGTTTGTAAAAAAAAAGCTTGAAAGAAGTATTTTATCTTTTCAAAATCTATAATCTGGAGTTTGTGGCTCCCATTATCTGCTGAGCTTCTTAGCTTGTGGCTTTTACCACTGTGTCAGTGCTAGGATCTTTCTGGACTGTGGGCCCAGCTCAGTCACACTTGGCCTGCTCCAGTTTCACATAGAAAGAGGCTCTGGGGAGCTCATCAAGGAAAGGTTGTACGTGAGAGGGATGATTACAGGGCTGGATTTTGCTTGCCTTTAGAGGCGAACCTCACTTAACAGCAGCCTGGTTCATTAAGCAAAGAGTTTGTCAGTTTCTATTATAAACCTGAAGACGCCACCACAAAAGGAACGAGACGCTTAATGGATGTGAACGAATTCAGGGTGATGACACTGTGGCAAATCTTATATGAAGCCTATAAATAATGTTCTTACTTATTAAACTTGACTCTTGTTGTAGTTGTAGTTGTCGCACAGTCCAGCTGCTTAGTGCACATTTGGTCTCTAAGAACTTGAGCAGAAGTTTCTCTCAGGGTTTGATACTGATGCATGAAATCATCCTGTAGCCTGGCCGCCCTGTCAAAGAGTGACTGGTCTCTCAACACAGACTCAGAGAGTGATGCTCAGACAGACTTCACCTGGCCCTCAAGGTACAGTCCACTTGGGATGCCGTTAGCGTGAAACCCCACCAATTGCCCACTGTCCACTGGGTACATATGGTTTTATAACACAGCACTGAGGCACTAAATAAAGTCCAGGTTATGATTGCTCATGTGATATTTTCAGGTAAAAACCAGGCTGTGCTTTTCTTTTAATGCAGTCCTTTTCTGGGAATAATGGTGTGCAGAAGGAGTTTGAAATGTCTTAAGTGCAATTTTCCTAAAAGCCTTGAATAAAGCCTTGAACAATTTTGAAACCTGCTTACTTATATAATATAATACTCCTGACAATACTGTGACAAGTAAATGTAATAACATAATAAACTTGAAAGAAAAATGTTTCCAGTGGACAATCAGCTAAATCTTTTCCATACATCAAAAGCATAACTATTCACAATTATTTTTAATTCATTAATAATTCCCACTATAATTGACATCATAGTCTCTCATTTAACAGTTGTTTGGTGTTCTGAGGGTTTTTCCTTTTTCAACTGACAAATTTTAATTTCTAACATTTTTTAATTCAAAGATTTACCTAAAACCGCATCTCACACGATCAGTTTGAAATTTTCAGTTTGAAATAGGCACTCGATTTTGGCGAGCAGTTGATAAGTGTTAGTGAAACGGAGTTGATGGGGTGACAACATTTGAAAGCTCCAGACCCTGACCTGAGTCGGCCGCAGACCTACTGACTTGGCACTTGTCAGCAAGGCTGTACTCACATGCCCCCTCCTCAGGTTCTGGCCTGTTAGCAACTATGAAACTATATGTCAGTCTTACACTGAATCACTTACTTATAATGTTGTGGAATAAGGAGCTTACATTAATGATTTTAAAATGTTCTAAAATGGTTTTGTGAGGTAAACTGGTAGAAAACTGAAGTTTTATCTGAGTTTTGCTGTTAAAAAAGTGTGAAGACTTTGGCTATATGTGGATTTCTGGAGAGGACAGTGGCATAGATAAGAAATACAGCCAGTTTGCAAATAGCTGGTGAAATTATGAACACTAAAATTCTCAAATGAACACTCGAATGAATAAGTGAAATTAACAAGGTGTGGTATGACTTAGTCAGACCTTTCATCAGACTATTATGCATCACAGCACATCACAGCAACATCAAAAATGTTGGTGCTTATTTGTAAAGTTTATTGGTTTTTTTTAGGGCGCTTATTTTAATCACTTTTTCTTGAATGCACCCAAATGACTGTGACTTCTGTTTGTCCTTGTCAGCTGCTTATTCTAGCTGGTATTAGAGTACAAGAAGGACTCTTTTAGGTCTTTCATGCCATGTCAGATAAAGCAGAGGCACATCAATTATGTGTGGCTTAGTGGTGTACAATGAGATTAGTGCAACCTTTAGCTACCAAGGGTTATAAAGTTGTAGATAAAAATAGTTTGACTGACTTTTTTGGCATCGGAGAGAGAGAGGGACACTTGGATTCAAATTTAAACCTAGGACATGCTATACCTGAGAGCTGGAATTGGTCTTGTGATAGCCTCATGTTTGTGTTCTTTATGTCTGACATTGTCTAGTTGGAATTAATGGAATTGAAATTAGGTTTTGATGGGGTTTTTTCTTCAGACAATACAACGGTTGTCAGTTTATGTAATTATTTACCAAACTTTGTGTAAGGCAGATTTACTGGATGTGATTAAATAGTGCAGAATTTGGCAAGTATCCCCTTTGCACCTTTATATTGCACTGTTTCTGATTCAGATTTGTAATTTCACCATATATTACAAACTTACACAGAAAGAATTTTCTGTCAGTCTGACACAGCCTTTTTGATGTTAGATGTCCAGCTATGACCTTAAGGCCAAAGTGTATCAAGCCGGCCGCATGACCAGGAACAAGTTTATTTTATAGTTGACACTTTTGCATTCCTTGGGTCAGACTGTCAACACAAAGTGCCATCGTGTGGCAGATTTGGAAACATGCAGCTTCCCAAAAATTTAAATAAAGTTGAAGAGTTGCCAATTTTGATGGTGAAAGTGAAGGCGATCATCGCAAACTGTTAATGTGCATATGGAAGAGGGCCGGTCAGGTAGAGACAAAGTTCAGAGTAAATTGGGTAAGGGCTTTAATTTCTATTTCTATTTATTTATTATTTATTTTTTAGTGGAACTCTGGATTACAACTTATATCCCCTTGTGTTTGAGTTGAGTTTTGGGCTTAGAGGAAATAGTAGTTTCTAATTGAACTGGAAGCTCAGTTTCCCTTGTGCATTCCTTTTTCCAAGAATCCGAGTAAGGGAACGATTGTCCAGGGATGAAACTGTCAAGAGGCCTCCTGACTGCAGTCCTGATAGGCACCAGGATAACAGACACCGTATTCAAGGGAGCACAGCTCAATATACGCGACAGCATTTAGAACCCACCCAGCAAAGGATAGTTCCCCAGCCTCAGCACAGCCTAGGCTACCATCCGATTCATGGGCAAATACCCTACCCTACTTCGAACTCCGACTACCAACACTCTGGCCCTGCTATGGACTCTCAGCCCTATTTGGCCATGATTCCATTAGAACCAAGTGCCAGACCTTCTGAACCCCCTGAAGTACAACCACGAAGAAGAGTTAGTTCTGACCAAATCTATGCTGCCCATAGGGAGGCACGATTGGAAGCGAGGCAAGCCCTAAAGGAAGAAGTCCAAACAGAGGGCCTGTTAAAGAGCAGGAAAGCTGTGTTGCCCTCAGAGATACGGCGAAGGGAAAGGAGTGTGGATGACACACATAGGGGACGACATGAAGATGCAGACTGGCAGAACAAAAGTCCAGAACGAAGGAGGGCAAGTCGAGGTGAGGAAGACTGGGATTGGGAGAGACCAAGGGAGAGGGGGAGGGAGAGAAATGTTGAAAGGATCAGAGAATGGAGGAGAGAGCTTGGCCATGACGGCCTAGAGGAAAGAGCATTTAGATCATCGCAGCCCAGACAGCATCAATCCTCTGACCCTATATGCTATCAAGAGCCCCAAATTCAGCAAGCAGGGCCTCTAATGCAACAGCATCACAACAGACAGCATGCTGCACAACTTCAACAACAAGACCCGCAAATGCAACATAAGTATGACCACGTGAGACAGCAAGTGGAGAGTCAAAGACAACAACAGGCTCAAAGACAACAGGAGTTGGAGCTACAAAGACATAAGACTGTACGTCAACAGCAAGACTCCCAGGAGAAACAACATCCCCCAATACACCAGGAGTCTGAGCATCACAGGCAGCAGCAGCAGGCTCCATCTGGGCACCAGAGGCTTAACTCAGCCTACCTCCAGAAGGGCTCCTCTTTGCCTCAGGCCAGACACAGAAGCACGGAGATGAGTGGAGGGTCCAAACTCAAGACACGAACCCGCTCCATGTCAGATATAGGTATAAGCCAGCATGCTGTCCTGTATGGTATGGACATCGGCAGAGAGGCATCCAGGACCGGCCCTGCACCAGGAATGGCTAACGGGGAGACGGGCACCCTGGACACAAGGGTGTCAGTGGCACAGCTGCGACACTCTTATCTGGAAAATGCAAACCGGAAACCAGAATTGTAGGTCCACTGAGCATGGGCTCTGTGTTGCATTGCTAAATAACTGTCTAACAGTGCATTAATAAGCTGGTGCAAATAAATAATACAGTGGCAATCTGAGAAAATAATGGTGATGCATTTTATGTGGCATGGAAGGTGTGAAATACTGTTGTGTTTCATTACATTTCTGCAAACTGTTTTGACAGTTGGGTCACAGCTGCATGTTACCATCAAGTAACTGACCTTTATATTTGTGTTGCAGTTAGGTCTGTGTGTCTGCTTTTATTTTATTTTTTTAACCCGAGTGCGTCTGAAGGTAATATGTTAAATTAAAAAAACAAGACCAACTATCTTTATTATTGGTTTAAAAGTACTTTTCCTTTTTGTTGTCTTCGTCACACTTTCCAAATTCATCCATTCCTCCAAAAGTGAGACTACTAAAGTAGATCTCTCAGCTGTGGAAGTAGATCCGTCTAGCAGCAGTGATCGGGACAGGGGTGTTCGCAGACCTCGGCGCTACATCACTCCAGGAGACAGTCGAATGTCGGAGAGGTTTAGGACCCAGCCCATCACATCTGCAGAGCGTTTGGAGTCTGATAGGTACAAGAGGAGGTTTCTGTACTAGGAACTCCTTATAACAAGTCCATTGACAAAGGAAAAAACACAGAATGGCATGAAAGAGCATGACTCTGCACCGGCCATAAGGTTATGGTCCCGTGGTCAAAAGATTAAATGAAATATGGTATAAATTCAGAGGAATGATGTATTTTTATGTCTTCTACAGGTCTCGTCTGAGCCCTTCACAACTACAGGATGCTGAAGGCGAGTACAGTCTATCAGAGAAAATGTATTTAGTGTAAAAACTGTTTAAGGAAATTTTCATAACTTTTGCAGTATATAATTATGCATATAACATAATTCTTTCTTTTTAAAAGCAGATGAAGAAAAACTGGATGAGAGAGCCAAGATGAGTGTGGCTGCAAAGAGGTCTCTCTTCAGGGTAAATTTTTCATAACACACGATTAATGCTGTTAAACCGTTTTAAAATCATAGTTTCAAAAGCTGAAATTTGGCTTAGATCGCCTTTGGTGAGTTATCTGAGTATACACGGAGGTTGAAACAGGTATACGTTTTGTTTTGATACAGGAACTTGAAAAAACATTGGAGGGTGGTGTTCCCAAACCACGCTCACGAAATGCGGCTGTAGAAAGACGTCTGAGAAGAGTTCAGGACCGCTCACACACACAGCCTGTCACCAACAAGGAGGTGGTCAATGCTTCAAGGTAGATGGGCATTTTGAAGCTTTTCTTTTCCTTTACTCCTTCCCTTCATTTTTAAAAGTCATTTCTCTGCTCCTATCTGTAATTTTCTGTGCCTCTCTTGTCTTTTTCTTCCTTTCTCTTTGACACATCTGAAGACACTTCTATTTCTGCCTTCCATCACCTTAATTTCACTGTTTTTTTCTGTATATATATATATGTCCTTTTCTCCACTTTAAGTGATCCTGCCACATCTTCACAACCTCCGGTTTTCCACAGTAATCTAGATAACGTGTCCGGATCCAGAGTAGGCAGCACCAGTGTGACTAGCATCAGGTGGGCTCTGATGTTTTCCTGAGTGTACGTGTGATATTAATGTACTTAGTCAAACAACTCTGCTCAGACAAGTATATAAAGACTGGTGATGTGTAAAATATCTCCCTGGACCCAAAAGGGTGGATGCTGGGGTGGTGGATGGGTTGAAACAGAAGATGGTAATGCAGGGCAGCAGCATTGACATAAGGGAGAAATGGGATGTTTTCCAGCATAAAAAGAAATTTATGAATTTTATAGAGAAGAGGGTGCGTTACAATGTATAGTAAAAAATTATATTTAGCACTGAAGGCATCTAGCCATTATGCTTGATTAAAAATAATAATAAAAAATGCTCTTTAATAATGCACTTAGAGATTTGGGGTAATTTATAAACTGGAATAATTTATGTTATCCAAGAATTTACTGATATGTTGGGGGTTCTTTTGGGTGCGTTCGTTCATAAAACAGTCCAAAAGCAGGAAAAGTCAGATGCAGGTAGTAAAATACAAATTGTCTTTAATAAGACATTAAGAGAAAAATGGCAATAAAACGTGCTACTGAGCTTTTCTGGATAAGTCCCAAATTAGGTTAGGAGGAGCAGGTCGACTTCAGTCCAAGAAGTAAACAAGAATAAAGAACAAAAGAGAGCAAAAAGATAGCCTGAAAAGCTGCACATGAACAACCCTTACATTTGCTTCAAGCAAATCCCTCCATTGAATGACATCCACACATATGAATTGGAGAGATCTGCATGATGTTTGCGCTCTAAATAAAGCTAAAACCCACAACCACACCTAGTTTTTCTAACTACCCTTCCCTATTTAATTTGCCATGTTGTTTGTGGTTAATAAATCTCCGTCTCCCTCTCCTGGTTGCAGTGCTGATGTGCTCATCCAGCTCACCTTACCTTGTTATTTCTGCCCCCCTCATGTCCTGCTTCTTTGCTGTGTGCACCTTATACGAGATAGAAGACACTGCTTACACAATAACTCATTCAGAACTTTAAACGTTCAGTTTCCAAGCATCACTGCTTCTTGCAGTGATTTTCACATGCAGGTCACAAACCTCGGTGAAGGAAAAGGTTGCATATCATCAGAAAGGTTAAAGCGTGAGCTCACGTGTCTTGCAGTTTGTTTACCGGGCCAGGTTTAACTCAGCACACTACTGGAAACATTCAGCTGCATTATATGATTATCAGTCGTCTGTGGGCTGATCTGCTTATGCCTCTGTTGCTGTGACTGTAATCTGACACAGCTGCCACAGCCATTTACTCATCAGGTAAACTTATAAAGTATATAAAAAGCAGACTTTAAGGATGCTGCTCTGCAGGTGGTTAAAGTATCAAAAAGCAAATTTGAAACTCTATAATAATGTTTTGTTGTTGTTGGGTTTTTTTTTAACAATTATTACTCTATTAACTCAAATAAATATTTTTGTGTGCTTTCAGTGGCACAATTTTCCATTTAATCCAAGTCAAAGGCAGATATCACTGTAGTATAAAAATGTCCCAGGTTAAAGTAAACATTTATTTATTTTTTTAAATCAGTTACTGACATCCCTTTGTCTCTACCCCAGCATTCAGGGTTCCTCTCAGCCAGGCTCAACAGTCCAGGAGCAGGACAAGGAAAGCCAGGAGCACCAGAAACCAGCTCAGGCTTCCACTGCAGAGGTGGAGGTAAATGGCCAGGAAGGTGTCCCAGAGGAGCCAGACCTTTCCACGCTCAGTTTGTCTGAGAAAATGGCCCTGTTCAACCGCCTCGCCCATTCTACAGGCAAGACTGGTGAGGGGACTCGAGGGGACACCCGCCAGCGCAGAGCTAATGCTCGTTTTCAGACTCAACCTATCACCCAGGGAGAGGTGAAGAAGGTACAATAATTTCACCTTTTGCAATGCCAATATACAAAGATCCCTAACGACCACTACTAGTTCTTTTACTTTTCTTCTAACATGTATGAGCAAATTTCTGTGCAATACATATGTTATAATTAGATTTGTTTTATTCAAAACTGACATGGCATTAGGCATAAAACAAGGCACAAAAATTGGTAGAAGTATATAGAAAAGAGACTGAAAGAAATAACATGAAAGACTGCAATGCTCAACAAAAAGTGCAAAGAAAGCAGAGAAAATTGGCTGAAAACAAACAAAGGGAACAATTACAACTAACAACAATGAAATTGTGTAAGTAGTGATAAAATGAATTGAATGATATTCTTGTTTATCACAAAAGCTCTAGAGTAAAAGCAAATTTCTGCAGGAGGTTAACAATTTTCTGATGTGCAGACAAAAGTGTAATTTAATTAGAATGAACAATAGATCATCTAGAGCTTCTTTGCTGTAAGATTTGTGAAAAACCTGCAAACATTTTACTTTTAGGTTACTTCCAGTGACTGCAGTGAGCACCACGAACAGTTTGCCTCAGTGCTTTAGCGACAGCTGACGTGGTTCTCTGTGCAGAGGGATGACTTTTACATAGCACAAAAAAGGTCACAGAGTTTATTTTGCACTTGTGTTTTTTTAAACTTTACTAGCCTCCATATGTCACAAATGACTAGAAGTCCACAAATGGGAGGCCTGACACAATTTTCATTTATCACATTAATGTTGTTGTTTCCAGAGCTACCGTGAATTTTATAATACTGTATATATTAGTAAGGGTGAAAAATGAAAACGTTCCTCCCCGGCATCTTCTGACAAAGATAACCTGACATCACGCTGAGATATTTTATAAAAGGTCGACTTTATCTCCACCATGTTCTCAGCAGTGAGTCATAGTCAATACCTGGTTTCCACACAGGAAGATGAGCTGGCAGTAACCTCTGCGGTGTGCAATGGTGACTTAGAGACCAGTCAGGAGGAACATGTAAGACCCCTGCTGCATTTGTGGAGCTTATGATTGGTTGCATTGAAAAATCCCGCCAGGACTGTTCTGATCAGGTCCTGCTAGAAACCAGTGTTTGTGTCTAGTGGCTTTTGGTGTCGGTTAAAAATGAATTTTATTTTGCCTCAATGTTAGATGTGTGTACTCTTTGCAAAACAGCATGTAATTAAAAGTTCCGGTTGAGTTTTTTTGTTATCTGTGGCTATGTTTTTTAATGGTTGCTGCTTCTGGGACATGCTTGTTCCCTGCATAACAAGCATGGGATATTCAAATGCAAGCAAATACAGCTCTTTAGTTTGTTTAGTCCTCAAGTAACTTCTGTTGCAAAAGAAATGCTTACCTGTGGATTTAGTATGTGGATAGATGTGATACTGAATGTGTACAAAATTTGGTGAGACCTTAAATTGCAAACAAAATCAGTGTGTTGTAGTGGTGTGGAGCTTTAGCATGTTATTGATGACTGGTTATTTCCGTAAACGTATAAGCCACCTGTGCTGGAGCACCTTGAGGAAGAGACATAAACTACACAATGTAGGAGATAACATCAATACAGCTTTGATGCACTTTTCTGGCTTTTAAAATTTAATTCCTAACCACAGATGACATATTAAAGATAAACTGCATAGTGTAGTGCTTTACACTTTGGCCTAACAAGCGAAAGAGCCTCAGGTTGTTCCCAGCAGGAGACAAAAACTCTTGGCTGTTGTGTCAGGAAGTCATCGGGAAAGTGTGTACTTGCGGTTGGCTGTCTTTTATATACAGTGTGTGTTTCTAACTAATCCTTTGACTGACTCTTGTTTGAAAGATTCAAATCAAGTGTCAAATTTTAAATCCAGCTTTATTTTTTAGCTCATCATGCTCCAGTACTTTAAAGTATTAGGGTGTCTGTATTCATTAACTTCTTGTTGCTCAAGAATTTCAGATGTATTTTAATTTAATTCAATTTTATTTATACAACTCCAAATCACAACAATGGTTGAGGTGCTTTAAATTGTGAGGTAAAGACCCTGATCACTGATCACTCCATGATGCCACACTGGTTAACAAAATGGAAGTATGAACCTAATTAAAAGGAAATTACTGAGCTGTGTTTAAGTATGACGACATGGCTAAGATGTACAGTATATTATCAGGTAATTGTGTGAATGACAGCTACTGCTGTGGCTTCAGTTGTGCTGTGATTGCTGCTTTCCTTCCTCTCAACAGTCCACATGTTTCTTCCCTACCTTTTGGCCTCTTTGCCATCCCGTCGTCTGTCTGTTCACCATCACATCCACATAGGCCTACGTTCTGCAACCTATCCCTCCATTGAGTTCTAATTTGTCTGCTTTAATTGTATTCACGTCCTCCGCCCTTCATATCGATCCCTTCACCTCTTCTGTTGTTCTGTCTTTTGTGTCCCGACTTTCTCACACGACTCCTGCTGTTCTTGCAGCTGAAAAATAGCGGCGAGATCAAACTGGAGCCCCTGTCAGCCTCCCTGGTTCGATCGGTGGCAGCTGTCACCTCCCAGGCCTCCATCGCCATGGTAACCAAGGCGTCAGGCAGCATTGCCGGTGATGATGATGATCTCCGTTTAGAGAAGTCCACTGCCGTCACCTACATCCCTGCCCAACAACAGGCTTCCAGTAGCACCAGCATTCACCAGGAGAGGGCGCCGAAGTACTTCTCCATGACCCAGAGTGGGGACCCAGGCCACCCAGAGTCTGAGCTCAACTCCTCCCCTCATCCCTTCCCTGAGAGCCAGGAGAAATTTGGGGCCCCTCCTGCTCCCACCTCCTCAACTGATCACAGGCAGGAGGAGGAGAGCCGGAGAGCACCGAAAGAGGAGGAGGTGAGGCAAAGACAGCAGGGAGGAGCCAGAGAAGCCGGCCAAGGCAGCAGCATTAAGGGTAAGCGGCACTCCCCCGACAGGGACAGAGACGACAGGCAGCAGCATCCCCGGCTTCAGCACTTTGCCGAGCCCTCTTTGTGGGGGGGCGAGTCAGAGTCTCTGCCCAGCTGGAGAGCCGCAGACGGAGACTCCCACGAGAACAGAGACAGAGCAGAGGGAGGAGGACGAGGAAAAGGAGGCTACCTGAGGGAGGCTGCAGCAGCGCACAGTTCCTCCACACATGAGCAGGAGAGAGGCAGTGGCCCGGTCTCAGGTAGGCTTCTCTGTTGATTATAACATAAAGAGATGGAGATAATTGGGGTGATGGGTGGGTGGGTGGGGGCAGGGGGTGGGGGGATTGAGAGAAGGATGGACAAAGATATAAAAATAGAAGGGGCAAAAAGAAAAGACAAAACGGAAATGACAAAAAGACAGAAGGAGAAATGTCTGGGGAAGGGGCTGCTCTCATTATCCTCATTGTCTCATGCAGCATGCTCCCACGCATGATTGGTTTTTGCCGGCTGCACACACACTTGTCCCAGCTGGGGGTGTTTGATTTGGCTGATACAGAAAGAGAGAGGGAGAGGCGTCTGAGACTGCATCTAATTAGCATATTTTTCCATGAATTTACCTCGTGGCTTCTTTGTCTGGAAAGAGGAAGCCCTTTCCTAACATGCTGTTGATCAGCTAAGATTTTTATATAGAACTGTCTCTCCTCACTGCTGTGGCCTCTACAGGGGCTGTCATCCCTTTTGCACCACATTACGCCTGTGGCTTAGCTGTGCACATGCTACAGTAAAATAGGCCTGACCTGTTTTTATGTACTAATGCACAGAGTGTCCAGGGGTGGTCCTTTCCCATGCATGCACACAAACAGTACATGCAGAGATGAAAGCACTCATTGAGAGAGTGCAGAGCAATTGTTGGACACTTAAATAAAGCAGGTAGAGGACAAGAGGGACACAATGGAAGGCTTGTCTGCAGGCTATAGCCTTATTTACTTCTGCATGAGTAAATCTTCACTATAGTAAGATCCTTTATACGAGCTTATCATGATTCACTGGGGAAATACCACAACATGCCTAAAAGCCTTAATAAGACACATGTTAAGCCTACTGTGTAGTTGTCCTTCTGACTGTGGCCAGAGTTTTTCACCATACTGTGAGGTATCTCCACAGTATATTTAATACACATTAAGTGGGGATAGTCTGGGATTCCTCCCTGCAGGAAATCCTGATCATCTCACACTTTACTTTCTATGCAGAATAGTGGACATTTTTTAAAAGAAACAGAAAACTGCACTGTAATGCAGCTAGGCTCTCTGGTATTCTGTACTGCTTTCAAAAATATTTCCAGTGTAATATTATTCCTGCTATCCCTGCTGAGTCAACATACATATAGATTTACTTTGCTGCCCTCTTAGCTTTGCCTCGCTCCAGCAGAAAGAGTGTAATGAACTAACAGTGTCATATCAGGCTTTTCTGTTTTTGTTTGCCCAAAGGGCCATTTGTCACCTGCTCACATTAATAATTACGTTTCTGTTAATAGGTCAGATACCCATGTTCAAAACTTTGTGCACACTTTAAAGTATGTCAAGTATATCTGTGCTTTCAGGTGATTCAGAGGATATTCGTGTGCATCTCAGATATGTTTCTGAAGGTGAAAACACAGGCAGGCAGAAAGATAAGATAGCACACTAGCAACAAAACATATTCAAAAAGTTGCTCAAAGCTTCTTCTTCTTCTTCCATATAACTTGCAGAGTAACAAGTTAACAAAAGCATTTTTCACTGGTGGGAAAAATGTTTTTGCTCAAAATATTGAGGTGAACGTGTCTTCTAACGTCTGCAACTATGTGGCTCGAAGTTAAATCCGACAAAATCGTTTCCCTGTGTGCATGCATGCATTTCACGGAGTTGGTGCACAAACAGATATATGGTAACCTCATCTTCGTGTTTAGTAACACATGAATCCATTTCCAGATAATTATTGGAGTATTTACACTGTGATTGTTTGCAAAAAAGGGTTCTTTCAAAAAAAATGCTTCAGGAACGTTTTGATATATTCAAATTTATAAGAGACAAACAAAATTATAATCAGTTCAGTGAAAAGAACAATGTGGTCATTTCCAATAAACCCAGCGCTAAAATATCAGATGGAGCTTCCCTAAATTCATCAGCCAACAAACAAAAAGTGAAAGGTAGATTTTAAAGAGCCTTTAAACTAATGCTACACCCACACAGTGCGTTTTAAAAGTTGACTTTGACTTTTCTGTTAGTTTAATTTAGTTTTACCTTTTAGGGCTCCTGCATCCATGCTAATATGTTTTTACTTCAAAACACTGCTAACATCTACACTGTTTCACCGCATTAACACCAATTAAGGTGGGACTATTGAAAATACTGCTGAACCAGATGTAGTTTGAAAAGTCTTAGTTCAAGATATAGACTGTATATAAAAGTTGAACATAGAAATGCTTTAATTCTTGCCTTTGGTTGGAAAAAGAAATCTGAGAACGTAGAAGTCTGAAAAGATGAAAGGTGTAATGTTGTATTTCCGGCTGTTGAAAAGATTTGAATTTTACCCAGTTCCCAAACAGATCCATGTTTACTCCCACTCAGCAATTTTCTGTTGAAAAGAGTTACTAAAAACTTCTAAATGGTAACCACTGTATATATAAAGTATAAAAAAATTTGCATGCCATTTATTGTAAAACCAAAAATTGTTTGCACGGACAGGGATGAAGTGGTAAACAGTGTCATCTCACAGCAAGCTCATCTGAGGAATTTCCAGAGGTATCATATCCTCTCAGATTTTAAACAAGTGTAATCACAGTGGGACATATTTTCACATCTGGAAAAGTTATCTTTTTAATATGTTTTCAACAGGTTTTGATGGAAGGCCTGTGGCACATAATCTTTTATGTAAATATCTGTAATTTTGATCAGTTAATATACACTATTGCATTCTATTTTTCTCCCAGATGTGCCGGATCATCACGTGCCACTGAGGCCGCTGATAGCTAAAGTGTCATCCAGGACTGTGTCTCACGTTTCAAGCAGCCAGCAGCAGCAGAAGACCGTCATTCAGCCTCCCCAGACCCTCCCTAAACCTTTCACACAGCAGTCTCCTCCAAACCAACCCAAACCTCCGTCATACATCGAGCCCCAGCCGTACTCCCAGGCCCCACCAACATATCCCAAGCCTTTCAATCACTTGCCACAAACCCAGCCCAAACCTCAGGGATTCGTCCAACCTCTCCCTAAGCCTTACCAGCAGACAGCACCGCAGCCTCAGCTCAAACCCCAGGTGCCTCCGCAGACCCCCCCCAAACCTCAGTCCTTGCCCCAGGCGCTCATCAAGTCCCAGTCCCTGCCCCTGGAACACATCGAGGACTTGGGCAGACACAGTGATCATTCTGGGGACCTGCTGTCCCCCACAGAGTCCGGAGACCAGCTGTCTGACGGCATGTCCAGCAAACAGATGTCCATAAAGGAGAGGTGAGTGACAGCTGAAGGTTTCATCTAGTGCAGATTTACTTATAGATTTATTTATTTGTTGTAGATGTAAAAGCAGAGGGGGAAAAAAGATGTAGAGGATATGATTAAAATGTCCAAAACAACACCCAAAAGCAAATTAGTACTCAATTCCAAAATTACGATTTGTGGTCTCTGGAAGGTGCTGCTCCTCATAACGACAAAACTCTATGGTGGTAATCCCTCAGAGCGCTTATTTGGGCAGCTGTTTTGGAGATAAAAAACATGCTCAGGTTTGAGAAACAATATCTGGTATAAAATGCGAAGTCTATTGCTGCCGTGTTTGTCGTTATGCCTCATTATGTCTAGTGAAATTGGTTCAGTAACCATACAAAACCATTTTTTCACATAAATGAAATAAGTGCAGTGTAACCAAAAGACCTGAAACTTATTTTTTTCTGAATATAAAGGCTTTGCTGCCAAACATGGAATACAAACAATGGCACGCATGACCGTGACTGGGATCCTTTAGGTGAATGAAAATTCACAAAGAAAATAATTCTTTAAAGCTTGTAGCCTAGCAACACTGGCTAGGCTACAAAGTGGATTCACAAGTTCTGGATCCAATCAGAGTTCGGCTCTTTACAAGGTGTAAAATTAAATGCCAGCAAAGATCAGATTTTGATTCTTTTCTGCTGGCTGAGTCAAAAAAGCCAAAGCTTGCTAACATTGTAGTGTTGCACCTGATAAGACTGTGTGTCCTTCACTGCCGTATATAGGTTTGTTTAACTCTTTCACATCCATGGAGGTGGGAGAGATTCATTATTAGCATCACTGTGTTTCACAGCTGGCAGAGAGCTGAGTGGACTGTTAGAGTCCCCTGAGAGTTTGCACATTCCTCCTAATGCCCTCATTTCTGCCCTGTCCAGACAAGGAGAGGAGATTATGACATACTTTCCTTTACCCCTCGGCCATTCGTTATCAGGGCTCCTCATGCAGTCTTTGGAGGCCTTTGTTACAGTTTTTCTCGATTGCTTAAACACATTTCTTGAAACTATGCCTCGTATTTTCAAAACAGTAAACACAAATCCATAACTTCTCACCCAATTTCCCAAACATTGTATTGTCAGGTCAAAATGAAGCTCTATACTCAAAACCATTTGCTCTTGCTGAAAAACCAAACTTTGACTACAGACATCACACACACGGCCTCAAAAACACATGCACGACAACATAGTCGTACACATTGGTGCAATAAATGTAAAACAGTATTCCCAAAACTGGCAAGTTATGTTGCTTGTGGTTCTTCCCCTCAAAAACCTTTTCACATGATGAACACAAAAGACGCAACCAATGTACATACAGTGGGACATTTTTATTCATGTACCATCCAGTACAATACACACCAAAAACATTATTCCACCTCAGCATCCTGTCTTTGGTTTGAGTCAGGCCAGAGAATCTCATCGACATAACAAGCTATATTGGCCCTAGCTAGGCAGCGGGGGTAAAATCCTCTTGCATGCCTGATCCACCCCTGGCATGCATCTACTGATATGTCTAGGCAGGCGTCTTTCACGGCCTGGAGGAGGACATAAGGTGTTGTACACCTTCCACCGCCTTGCCGAAAATACCTCCTCTATCAGGTTTAGAAAGGGAGAGTATGCAGGCAGAAAGATGTTAGAAAACCTTGGGTTATTGGTAAACCAGTCATGAACCATAGCAGCGTGATGGAAGCTGACGTTATCCCAAACAACAACGTAGTGAGGCTGCTCTGGCTGTGCTGGTTACCTGCAGTCCCGCTGAAACATATGTTGTCTCAGACCATCAAGAAAAGCAAGGAGAAGCATAGTGTTATAGGGTCCTAGAATCAGATGGCGGTGGAGTATCCCTCGTTGGCTGATAGCTGCGCACATAGTGACATTCCTTCCACGCTTACCAGGGACATTTACAATAGCCCAATAACCAATTATGTTCCTCCACCTTCTCCACCTCCTCCTCCCTGGTGTCCTAGACCACCTTCTCCTACTGCTCCTGGACCTCTTCCTTTGCATGTCTTTGGATCCATTGTTTCAAACCTGAATGAGCTGACTTGGGCCCTTTTGTTTATCCATTAAAGTTTCTGATTGGTGTGTGATACATTTTGACTCATAGTGTTTCCACTTCGTTAACTATGTGCTATTTGAGCTAAAGCTGTGCTGATGTGAGTTAATTGACTGCTAGTGCTTTCTAAGTGACCACATGGTGTAAGCACTGACAAATGTAGGGATTTGTGTGTAGTTTTACAGTTCACCACATCTGACTCATGTGGTAAAGCAGGGGCATCGTGTTTATAGTTCAGGGAAATGGGTGTGCTTCTTGGAAAGTGGCATTAAAATTTGAAATTTGGGTTCACAAGATTGGTTATAGTTTTTAAGCAATCGAGAAAAACTGTAATAGTTGTGTTTGCAGCAAAAGGTCTCTGGTCTGGATTTTCTCCCTTGAAAGGATTTCTTTCCTATGATTTGAACTAAAAGCACAAATATGTAAAACATATTTATATATAAATTTGAAAAGCACCATTATCTCAATATTTTTATTTCCATGTATTTTTATATTGTCATTTTGTACACATATATGGATTTAGCCATTGTAAACGTGGAGGTTACCCATTGGCTTCTGGACTTTGGCCCTAAGAATTTTACAAGGCACTGTCCAATGACAGAACACAGATTTTTTTTAAAATAAGTATAGGATATTAATTAAAAGCCTAATTTTTGCCTGTTAAAAGATTATCTCTTGTCTTATGTCAGAGTGGCACTGCTGAAGAAGAGTGGTGAGGAGGACTGGAGGAACAGGATCAATAAGAAACAGGAAGTGGTTAAAGTGGCATCCACTGAGCAGCCAGCTCAGCCATGGGAAACAGATCAGACCAGCCAGAAGAAGGTTAGTCTTTACTGTGTATACAGTATAACAACTGTGAAGCCTCACTGTGGTCACATTTAGAGTGAGTCATATTTGATTTGGCAAATTTAAACCTAAGCTAAAGAAGAAAGTACCAAACAAAATGTAGCTTTAAAAAAAAAAATTTTATAGTGAAAATTAAATCTCTCTTTCCAGTATCCAGCATTAAAATAAATTATCATTTATGCAGTTAACACTTTTGTGATTATATTTATTAATTTATTTGATTAAGTCAGACCCATTAACTAACTGTGCGGCTGACTTGCAGTTTTGTCGTGCTTCCCAGATACACTGGGCTGGTTCTTGCGCACTGTATGTAGAGAAACTGCACTAAAACCTGTCTCCTCGCGTAAATGTTTGTGGTTTCTACATCGCTGTGAATAAAACTGTGTGTGCTCAAATATGACTAGCAGGTCATTCTCCACGGATTACATTTCCTGGAGATGTAAGTAAAGTGGGCACAGGTTTCTCGCTTGAGTTCCAATAGATTGTGGTTTAAAACAACATTTGTCTTAAATGTTTGCAGAAAATGTCATGACATGACCAATATAAATGAAACCAAATAATAGGAATAAATTTAATCCACTGTTTCAGAAAAGTGTTATATCCGCTTTTCATTTAGCTTCAGGTATATTTTTACAGAGCCTTTGCTCTAACAGTTTTGGTTAAACATAGTAAACACCAGTGCCTCATTTCCCTCCCCATCCTTCATCGTTACCATGCCAGCTTCTGCCCCCCCTCTCTTTCAGTTAAGTGCTCCTTTTCATTTCATTCCCTTTAGCCCATCTGTTGTTTGAGCGCAGTGGTGTCCGACCAGCGTGGCATCCAGCCCTCAGACAGCAAACACTAAATCATCCGCCTCGTTCTGCTTGTAGAATTAGCAGTCTGGGCTATTACAAATGAATTTTAACACAATCGGGGAAGCTTCAGGCTAAGTTTGACTTAAACCTCGAGAGGTAATACTTGAAAGCTTATCTGACAGAAAGAGTTATTTTGGGAATCTCTTATAAGTATTTATGCATCTCTGTTGGCTTAAACAGCAGCTAGAAAGACATTTATAAGCTCAAAGAAGTTCTAATTTTGGGATTTGGGACTAGGGCACTTTAAAGGACTCCTTTCCTGCAGCTCGTACACTCAAAATTAGTATTCTGTGAGTTGAAACCGCCTGCTTAAACGCTGGATGCTAATCCTTAAGGCGATCTCGCCCCTAAAACCCATTAGCAACAATAGCAGTAGCCCCCCCTCACTCTGACGTGTACTTCCCCTGTGTTTAACCCCTCAGGAGGAAGGGGTGGTTGTTCAGGACTCCTCTCTGTCTGTGTCTGAACAGCTGTGGGTAAGACCTGTTGGTTATTAGCTTGGCGTGGGATCTCTGTTTTCCTGTCACAGTTTTGTTTGGATGTTGTGCGAGGCTGCTTTTTGCTTTTCCTGAATCTGCTGGTCTGTCGATGTTCTAACAACATCTAATATTTAATATTTAACACATGGTCTTAATACTAGATTATATAAACTCATTGGGGCTCTAAATATTTTAATTAAGCACTTCTTAAGTAAAGTGCTCATGCTCAGAAATACTATAGCATTTGATGAGCAATCACGAGTTCACTTTGCACAAGTCACATCTCCACAGGTTGGCTAAGAAACTGCTTTAAATGCCAATATATTATATTTAACGAACCCTGGTATGAAGATATGTGGCTTATTATATTTTTTGAGTTTGAAATAAAATACACTGTGAATGTCTTTTATAGTTTTGTATTTTGTTGTAAAATTTAAAAATAATTCCTGCAACTCGTAGTCACCATTGTTGTTAAGATTGTAGTGTTTGGTTGCAATTTTTGTTTCCTTCTATGACATGGACATGTTTGATATTCAACCTTTTTTACAACCTTTTTTATTTAAACCTGAAAATAGTTTAACAAGGAAAGCAAAGAAGAAAACATAATGGGCGTTAGTCAAACTGTATATCACAATGATGATGTTCACAGAGGCGATACGAAGAGAATACAGAAATATCTGTGTTTGTGCAGCATAGCTCCTCTTTGCCGATCTAGAAGACGGCAGTTTTATATATTCTGATTTTCTCGATCGATTCCATTAGCAATAATTTGTATTTAATGTTTGTTGCCCTTTTGGAAATTCTATTTGTGTCTTGTGGCAACTGTCAAACAAGTATAACAACATTTAACAATATAGAAACCACTGTTACGCACATTAAAAACCTTAGAAAAACAAAAGAAAGTGCTGCAGTACAAATCCAGCAGCAGCAAGACAGCATCTATTTTTGGTCGTTATCCGAGGCCAGTTAGACTCCTTGTGCGAGAAAAATGTAGACACAGTGTTTGGTTTTATGATCAGCAGATCTTTTAGTTGACCAAATGCATCAAATGCTTTGTCTTTGTGCACAAGCACTTTCCTCCCTCTTTCTCCTCTTCCTAGCAACAGGAAGGCTTTGAAAACTAATTCTACATGTTTCCTTTTTACTGGAAATTGCAACCAAAAGCAGCACTTTAACATTTTATGATGCTTCTAATATGGAGTGCAACCAGTTTACATTGCAGATCAAAATATGTGTTAAATATTTTCAACTTTTAACCAGTAAAAATATACCGCACATGTTTGACAGTGTGAACAGGCAACTTGTTAAGACCCACGAGATTGAAAGAGACGGGGTTCCTTTAAGCTTTACGTTTTCATTGCACAGGTAATGTAATTTTCTCCTGGGTGAAGTGACTTTTGCAATTTGCTGCCTTGTTACTAACAGTAAACATAAATGTATTCAGCAATCTTTAACAAAAGTAAGTGCATTCTTTATTTTGGAGTGTTTTATTTAGAGACAGTGAAACTTCCTTAATTCTTTTGAAAGGCTTTTGTCATTTCTTAAATGAATAATGAATATTTAAAACCGACATGTTTTAAAGGTAAAATTAAATTAGCGTCATGTTTACTGTTTAATAGTCAAACTGCAGTCCCGATTTCTGGCTTTGGTCTTCTTTCCTTTGCATCCATCGTTTGTCATCCTCTGTGTTCATCGTTTTTCCCTCGTTTCCTTTCCTGTCTTTCAATTTTCCACCCACTACTACATCCTCAGGAGCCTGTCTTCTCCTCTACCTTTTCTCCTCCTATCTCCCTTGGCCAAAAGTGTCAGTATATTGACCATCATAGTCAGGTAAGGTCATGCGCCTAGCATGCTCAAACAGGCAGCATGTACTGGAGTCTTATCGTTCTTGCTTGGTCTGCAGCTACTCATGTGTTGAGCACTTTCTGCGTTATTGAAATTGATTTGGTTACGCCAACACGAGTGTACAGCCATCACTTTCACTGAGGAATACAGTAGACTATATATAGCAATGCACCTAGCATGCTCGAATGCATCCAATCTTTTTATAACTGCTTGGTTTGATACTGTTACTACATGAATAATTGCGCCTTTGGGAACAAAGCAGTGAATTGGAGCTACAGAGGTGATGCAGTTCTTCCATGTATTTGTTTTATGTTTTAATCTTATTAAAAACAAGTCCTACATGGCTGGAAATATATTGAATTGAAGACTAACAGTTAGTTTCATTGTGTAGAGATGATTGCTTTTCATGCAGGGCTTGACACTTTAACCTAATAATCATTCATAATCTGATCATTTGACATGTCTGTGCAGAAGACGGGGGAGGAAATTGAAGCCCAGATGACCATTGAGGAGAGGAAGCAGATGATTTCAACTCGTGAGGATGCTTGGAAGGCAAAGGGCAAAGGAGCAGCTAATGACTCCACCCAGTACACAGTGGCTGCACGTATGGTCAAGAAAGGTGGGTGTCTGAGGTGGTGTTTAAAAATGCTATAGAAAAAGACTTTGAAGCAACAGTATGCACCCAAAAAATGGATGTATTTGGACTCTAGTGCTATTTACAAATCTGCATTGACTTAGTTGGTGACACTGACTGTCGAAATGTAGAGATGCACTTGGCTTCTGGTGCCAAAAATGCCAAATGCAGAGTCTTTTTTTCACAGGCATTAAAGAAAAATTCAAAGACCTGATTGTGAGCAGGTTTATGTAGTAGTTATGTCGCTTGCTCTAAATTTGTGTCTATGTGTCTGCAGGCCTGGCAGCCTCCTCCTCCGTTATCAGCCCAATACTGTCGCCTGTCTCCACCAAGCTGAAGAGCAGCACGCCAGCTGTCAACAAACCACAAGAGGGTGAGATAGATTTGCAAGTCATCACTGTCACCCCAGAGAAATCGCTGTCAGAGCTTTTAAAAAACTAGTTTGCAGTTTACAGAAGCTGATGGATTTAAAAATAATTCCTAAAGTTCATAAAAAAATATCAGCTAATAACTTAAAAACAGTAATAACGGCACAAAACACAAAAAAGCTGGATGAACTTTTGTGTTTAATTTAATTACTTTAAGAAAATTTTAAGGGGTCCTGATATGTTTTCCTTTATTTTCTGTCAACTATAACTGTAAAATAACTTGGTGGATCCTCATATTGAATATGGCCAAAGTTTCAAATACGTAGGCCAGTTTATGTACAAGTATGAGACAGAAGCTTTAGACTATTCTAGGTTTGCTATTTATCCAGAATATCAGTGAGAGCAGGTAATCCTGTGAACACAACAGCCTCACCTACCTACTGTTCACAATTTTTGTATGCAAATAGCAGAAGAGCGTTGGCTTAAAGGGAGAGACACTAAAACAGCTTGAAAACAGAGGAAGAACTAAGAGACTATGCCAAGGCCCAGTATATGATAAATAAGGGTCATTTTGAACTGTGAATAATGTAAAAGCAGTCCAGAAAAATACAGGGATAGAAACGAACGTAATGAGAGCACCTCAATCTTAATCACAGCTGTTGTTTTAAAACTTGAATTATGTCTTCCAGAAATTGAGGCGAGGCCGGACATGGAGTCAGATAAGAAGCTTGACAAGTTGGAAAGCTTCTTGGGGCGCTTGAATAGCAAAGGTAAGTACATCCGCAGTGACTTTGACTCAGCTTAGGAATATATTTCATTTTAAAAGCATTTTTAGTGCCAATCCCCCAAAAATATCAACACTCTGCAGTGTTACCTTCAAAGAATCTGTATAGATTGCATCCTTATTATTTTAAACTGGTTTTTTTTCAGTGGCAGGTTTGCAGGAAACCACTATAACAGTGACTGAGAAGGCCGTGAAGGAAGTGATGAAGCTGGATGATGAGATCTTCTCCAAGTTTTACAGGCGTGTCGCTGAATTTCCACGCATGCCCACCAGGATTGACATCAGCGAGGATTTTGACAGCATATTTGGCTCCCAGGCTCCCAAGTAAGAAAAAAAAGCTTCTAATTATACATCATCGGCCTCTTGGTAATTATTTTCCATTGTACTCATACTCATTTTTTCTTCCTGACTAGGCTGACTTCAGCCATGGTGCAGCACAAGCGCTCAGTTCGTCCTTCTAGAAACGTTCAGTCATCTAAAAACCCTCTGAAGATGCTGGCAGCTCGAGAGGACATCCGACATGAGTACACAGAGCAGAGACTTAACGTGGCACAGTTGGAAAGCAAGAGAATGAAATCCGAGAAGACGAGTAAGAACATTACTCTGTGTTTAGGAGTTTGTAGAACAGAAGACTTAATAGAGCCCCTCTGTTATTGTTGGTGTGTAATAAAAAAAAGCAACAACAGCAAAAATGGAAACGTTATTGTTGTTTGGAGCCAACAAAACTACATCGATTTTTAACCTCTGCAAATTAGCGTGACCCATTTATATAGACGTTTTTTTCTGCAGGGATTTTATTACTTTAATGTTTAATGAAGCAGTTATGTTAGTTATTTATTAATTTTTATTCCAGTAGGCCTTTATTGTTTTTATAAAGTGTGTATTTTCTCATTTCAGTGAATAAAACCTCAGAATACTCCGAGGCTGCTCTGGCAGGTCTGGCCAGTAAAGAAAACTTCAGCAATGTGAGTCTGCGCAGCGTCAACATCTCAGAGCAGATGTCTAACAACAGCGCTGTGCCGTACAAGAACATCATGCTGATGCAGATCAAAGGTGAAAACTCGCTTATATCGTGTGTTTGTCTTAACCTGTCTACCATTGTTTAATGCTGTGTCATTTCCAGCTCCCAGACATGAAATAAACATAATCTTGGACTAGAACCTTTTAAATGAGAGCTTCATTCATTCTTCATTTAGTCTAAAACTAGGTCTAGTGGCACCGTGGGGTAGGGGTTAACACATTTGCTTTACCTAGTTTAAGATCAGGAGGAGACACAAACCCAGCCTTGTGCTGATCCCAAATCTGAATAAATGGGAGAGACGAATCTGGTGTAACAGCTGTGCCATATCAAATATGGGAAGCCCTCTCCTTGGAGAAAAATGAGCAGCCAAAACTACCTTTAGTTTTCAGAAACTGGCTGTTAATGTTTAGGTTCATACTGCAGTTAGTGTTCTATATGAAAGTCATATTGTTGCATCATAAACTGCATCCATAAACTGTGTACCTGCGTGTCACAAACATGGGATCTGCTAATAAATCCTAGACTTTCCTTGAAAACTCTGCAATTTCAGCAATTGAATGTAATGGTATTAATAAGGCTTCAAAAGGCACTGAGAGGGTTAAATTAGCAGATAGCTCTCAGCTGTGTCAGCACCACCACCTGCTGTGGCAACCACACCCCTAATTTTAATGTTTCACAGTATTCAGTTCAGTGATTTAAACATGAAGTGATTGAGGTGAAGCAGACATCTTGCTCTAGGCGCCTAGGTTGGTAGCCTCAAGAAAGTCAAAAGTGGTCATGCCCCGAATAATAAATAAATAATACTATTATTATAAAATATTGAGTTTTGTATGTACAGCAACAAACAAAAGGGGAAATTGCTGTATACAAAACAGAAGCTTTTTTAAAGGCTGTAATCTGCATTTTAATGATGATACATCAACAGAGCTATCTGTGAATAATAAGTCTGTTTTTCATATGTTGATTTGGTCATTTCAACGTGTAGTCAGGCTTTTGCTCCTGTGATAATCCACCAATAAGAAAACAAGGGTCACACAAATTGTCGTTTCCATCTGTCCTTGTAAAATACCCAAAGTTTTGCCTCAAGCAGAACATCTATGATAAATCTACGGAGAAAATGAATTAAAGTGGCTTCATATTTCTTGCAGGTCGTCGTCATGTTCAGACCAGACTAGTGGAGCCCAGAGCGTCGTCTCTGAACAGCGGGGATTGTTTCCTGTTGGTCACTCCAGAGCACTGCTTTGTTTGGATGGGAGAGTTCTCAAACGTTATTGAGAAGGCGAAGGTGAGTGTTACCACTCTGTCTGGTGTGGTCAGAGCTACAGTAGCCATACTGGTGTTTGGAAAAAAAAAAAGATTCATTGATTATTTAACTTTCATTCTCTGCGCACACACCAACTGGCACATATGCCCATCTGTGCTCCTCATCAAACACGTTTTCAGCCTCTCCATTTTCCCAAAGGACGTCTGTCTAGACAGTTTTTAATAAACATTTGTTTTCCTCCTCTGTGATCTTTACACACTTTATTGTGATTTTATGCATGAAGAGCCAAGAAACAGTCGGCCAAATCTCTTTAGTATGACTTTTTTTGTTGTTGACTTTAATATTTGACATTCTTATGAAGTTTCACCTCTTACTTCTGAGGGGTATTAATGGATTAATTAAGAAGCTAAATTTATTTGTTGTCTACATCAACATCATGGTGAGGATATGGCTACATTTACTCTTTATTTTTCTTTATATGCGACTCAGATCTACTTTATTCTTGTCAGTTTAAACAGCAAATCACATGTCTAGTCTTTTTTTTTATCATCATTGACACAGCTTCTGTATGTGTTACTAAGTTAGATACAGGTCTGATTTTCTTCACTTAATTTGACCTTAGTTTGAACAGTAACCCAAAATTTACACCACTCCAGTCGTCACCAAGATAACTCAACTCTGTCTCGGGGAGATGAGCGAGCTGAGCGTTGTGTCTCTCTACTAGAGCCTTGTTAAGTTAAGAGATGCTGACAGTAGTGGTTAAGTGAGCCTCCACATCCTAAAAGTTTGGAAAACTCTCTCAGGGAAACCATTCATGTAACATCCACACCGCTCCAGGCTCAGATTCCACATCCACACACAGGATTAAAAAGTTTCCTCTTTGTCATCTGCTTACACTTCATTGGCCTCCATGTTTACGTCTATGCATGCAGATTAAAACAGAATCTAGCCCATGAAACTGAAATCTATCATATTTAATAGCTGATAAGATGATTCTTTTTCTTTTGTGAATGCAGGCAAACGATTTGGCCACGTTCATCCAGACAAATAAGGACATGGGCTGCAGGGGGAACCAGGTGCAGACCATCGAAGAAGGGGTGAACCCACAGAGTCCAGATACTCAGGAGTTCTGGTCAGTCCTCGGTGGACAGATGGCATATCAGTGTAAGACATAAGCTTTTGTCTGTGCGTTTGAACCACTGCACACACTTGCGTTGATAATATCTTAACATTTTCGGTTACTATGTTTAATTGTAGCGGCGGGTCCAGCAGAGGAGGACGAGCAGTTTGAGAATGCCATCGTGGAAACCAACTGTATTTTCAGACTGCAGGATGATAAGCTGGTTCCTGATGATGATGAGTGGGGGAAGGTCCCACGCAGCTCCCTCCTGACATCCAAGGAGGTGATCTATAAAAGCCTCATTATAATTTTGATAGCTGCTTTTAAATTTTCAGCAGAATTTCACGTTTCCGCTTTCTGAACTTGGAAAGATTTCATGAACGGAGAGGAAATAGGATTTCATCACTGGTGTAGTTTAGCTTTATTTTTGGTTTGCATGTGAATGGGACACTTTTCAGCATTTCTGTCACATGTGCCACACGAGAATGCAAACCACTGTATTACAGAAGAGAAATATTACATGGAAGAAATCAAAGTTTCTTCTAAAAAAATGAGAAGCAGACCTGTAGATGAAGGTCAAAGATAATGAATGGACTCTCTGGAGTCTAGAAGGTGGTGGTGGTGGATCAGAGAAAGAATTTCTGATGCAAACTTTATATGAGATGCAAAATAAAAAGAAGCTGGAGATTCACTGTCCTGAATTTACAGGGACTGAACCTATGCTAACTTTCTGGAGCTAGAAAGGACTATTTTTGGAGACCGTCAAGCTATCAGCTTACACTTAGTTGGCAAGCTGCATGCATCCACTGTATATTGCACAGACACCTGCAAATTTGCACTAAGTAACATACAAAGGGGCAAGAGTTTCAGTCACTAAAGTGATGCACACACTTCTTGGATTGTCTCTTGCAAGAGTGTCAAACATAATGTCAAAGACTCTAATCCAGCTCACTGGGCAACTTTGGGAAATGTGAAGGAGACAATCATTTTATTAGACTTTTAATTGTATTTTCAGCATAGTTAACATATTATTCTACTGATAAATACTTCCACCACATCTATTCATACTGCGCCAGAGTAATTATGTAAAAAATAAACAATTAAATTGCAGAAAAGGGTTTTTTTTTCTTGGAAATTTTTTTTTTTTTTTTTTTTTTTTTTTAGACTAGGTCCACAGTTAAACAAATCATTCTATGAATTTACAAATTTTTCTGCATTATAATTACAGGATAATCTGGTCAATAAGCTACCAGAACTTTTCCCATAATTTTACATATTAATTTATTTATTTTGTTGACATACATTTAATACGACAGCATTTCTTTATCACATAGAACAATCGAGTAATACTGTTGATATTGCACTTCTCATATTAACAGATCTCAGGGATTAAATGTGTAGTTAAACATCTTTACATTGACAGAAAGAAGAGTTTCACTGTTCTGGTTAAGTTCAAAGTGGGCTGTATAGGGCCCTCGATATAAGATAAGTTTGATGTTCTTGGTCTATAGCAAACAGCAGACCATATAATCTGCTAGATTTGTCCATTAAAATGCTTAAAAAAGGGAATAAAGCTGCAAATTCATATGAGAAATCCAGTTCAGTGACTGTCAGTCAAAGCAGTCGTGCTCCTCAAAATGCAAACTTTAAGCTTTAGTAAAATTTACTGTGGTGAGTTATATATAGCTCACCACAGTACACAGAGGTTAAAACATGTTTGCAGTGATTGTTTTTTGAGTTTTTTGTATTTTACTTCTTATTTCTGGGATTTATATAACAACACTACATGTGTTATTGCATATAATATAGATGATTTTCTCCATATGTAACTTAAAAGGGGTTTATTAAGTTTGAAGCAGTGCTAACTGGGTGTCTGTGGTTGTTGTGCTTTCTGTGCTGCAGGTTTTGGTGTTTGATTTTGGCAGTGAGGTGTATGTGTGGCACGGTAAAGAGGTGACTCTGGCCCAAAGGAAGGTGGCCTTCCAGCTGGCTAAACACCTGTGGAACGGGATGTTTGACTACACGTGCTGTGACGTGAACCCTCTGGACCCCGGAGGCTGCAACAAACTCATACCCAGGTGAGAATACACATGCCTGCTTCACATTTTTACTTCTGGCCTCAATCGAACAACAAAAATGCATAGTGTTTTAAATGATCAACTTTATTAAAAATGATCAACTTTATTTCTTAGTTTTTAAAAGGCTTTTGATTTCATGAAGTTTAACGTCCTTTTACTCTTTTTTTTTTTTTTAACCACGCTCTTCTCCACAGGAAGGGCCAGGGCCGTCCTGACTGGGCAATATTCGGCAGGCTGACAGAGCACAATGAGACAATCTTATTCAAAGAGAAGTTCGTGGATTGGACTGAAGTAAAGTCCCCAACGCCAAAGGAAGGCTGCGAGCTTGTACCTGAGCAGAAGGTGCAAATTAGGCTCTTGTTGTATGAGGATAAATAGCTTTATTCCACAGATTATCCACATCAGAGAAGCCTCATATATCGACTTTATCTCCCCATCTGTTTATTTGTTGGGCTGTCTCAGTCAGGCTTAGTTCATTTTGTCAGGAACAGTTTATTACACACTGGGACCAGGAATTAGAGCAGATATGCCTTTGGTTAGATGCTGTATGAAGCATTAGTGTGTCAAAGTGCCTTATTTTGCCTGTTGGCTCAGTTTTCACTATCACATCTTAACATTTCATTTGATTCTAATCCTATCTGCAATCTTTCTCCCAGGAGGCTCCAAGGCGAGAGTGCCGGCCTTACGATGCCACCCTAATGCTGCCTGTCCTGCAGTCATCAGTTTCCATGATTTTGGATGGGGTGAATGTCGGGCGTGGCCACGGTCGAGTGGAATCAGAGGACTCCATGAGGACTCAGCAGATCGTCACAGTTTCTGTGGACGTTTGGCACATCCTGGAGTTTGATTACAGCCGTCTGCCACGCCAGAGCATAGGCCAGTTCCACGAGGGGGACGCATATGTGGTCAAGTGGAAGTACATGGTCAGCACCTCAGGTTGGTCTCTAGTCATATTCTGACATGGTAAAAATGATTTACTTGACATTTTGCATTTGTGTGCTTTATGGCACACAAACAGGTAGGTGAGCTCTGATAATTCATTACAACACCACCTCACTCAAAAAGACGTAAACGTTTTTTGTTGTGTAGTGAAAAGAGTAGTTTTAGAGTGGTTTATTGATCCTTTTGTTGTCTGTTTCTGTATTTTGGCCCTAGTTGGTCGCAGGCAGAACCCAGAGGCAAGGAGCAGTGGGCCCGGGAAGGAGAAATGCTGCTACTTCTTCTGGCAGGGGCGACACTCCACTGTCAGCGAGAAGGGGACGTCAGCACTGATGACGGTGGAGCTGGATGAGGAGAGAGGGGCACAGGTACAAGAGACAAGGCAGTCAGTGTTTAAAAACATATTATCAGCTCTGCGGTGAAGGCTGATGTTATGAAATGCTACTGAAGTAACACACTAGCCCGCTTCCATTGAATCGTTCATCACAGGAGATTACGACGGCATTAAGATGGCTAAGAATGAAAGTTTTGTGCAATGTTCTCTTTATGACGCGCACATGTACACATGTACAGAAAGATGGACAGTGCATACATTTGTAATCTTGACTTTAACAGAGTAATTTGACCACTGTGTGTTACAGATGCAGGTGCAGCAAGGAAAGGAGCCGGCATGTTTCCTGCAGTGCTTCAATGGAGGAATGATCGTCCATGCAGGCAAAAGGGAGGAGGAGGAGGAGAACACTCAGAGTAAATATTTGGACTTTTCCGTTTTTTATTCTATTTACCTTTATATATTGTTATTATATTATATTATTTTTTATTATTTAATATTGGTATTAAATAAAGAAAATAAATTGTTGTTGTTATAATATGATTTATGTTGGATTGCTGATTAAGGATTAAGGATAAAAACTTCCTGTCACTCACGCTTACCTGCTCTAATCAGGTGAGTGGCGTCTTTACTGTGTGCGTGGTGAAGTGCCGGTGGAGGGCCACCTGCTGGAGGTGGCTTGTCACTGCAGCAGCCTTCGCTCTAGAGCCTCCATGATCCTGCTCAACATCAACAAGGCCATCATCTACCTGTGGCACGGCTGCAAAACGCAGCTGCACACCCGCAGTGTTGGAAACACGGCCGCTCTTAAGATAAAGGAGCAGTGAGTGTTTATAAAGACAGTGTTTCCTCATTTTACACTCTCATCTGAGAATTAAATATCATTTCTCTCTTTGCTGCTTTCAGATGTCCTCTGGAAGCAGGTCTCCACAGCAGCAGCAAAGTGACCATCCATGAGTGTGATGAGGGGGTGGAGCCTCCAGGCTTCTGGGAGGCTCTGGGGAGAAAAGACAGGAAAGCCTATGACTGCATGCTTCAAGGTACAGGAAACAGCGTTTTTATATGTTGACACCATAGACTCAGCTTGTCTGAAATTTGCTTAACAATGCATTGTTATAACACCATTGTTGTTTCCTAGCATCACTTATACTACCATTGCCACACTGCTGCAGCAGTAACTGTAATTATAACTGATATCATTTCTAGTAAAGTTAAAAATATCTTGTTTAGCTCACATTATGAATTCAATACATACAATAAAATTCATACAGCATACTTGCTTATACTACCACACAGTAAAATTGCTCTTTTGCATTCTTGTGCATTGCACAATAAAGTGCATGAATATATTATCTGTAGGTCAAATTTTAACCTTTTTAAAAGCCCTTATGATGGCTTAATAACAATTTAGTTCAATTTTATTTTATTTATAACCAACTCAAGCCTCAATGTGATTTTTACTGTAGGGCAGTGATTCCCAAATTGTGGGCCCGGTGTTGCAGGTGGTCCACAGTAATAACAGAAACTCAGTTTGAAATTGCTCACAAGTATGTACAGTTACATATTTATATTCGTTTATATAAAAAGTGAATCAAAACTAGTAATAAAAGACAGTTAGTTTGTGTTATTGCAAATATTACTCTGACCTAAATTTTATGCTTATGCATTGAATTTTGTGTCCCAGTGCCAGGTGGGTTACACATTAGTCATAACACATGAGCTCAGTGTGACTATGCATATGACTGGGTAGCATTAGCAGTTCATAGTCAACAGCTTGTGTTTCTTGTTTTTTAGTATTAAAACATTCAAAGAAATACATCACTTTCTCTTGTGTTTTGAATTGAAGATTTAAGATTGGGTGGGCTTCATGGGAATTTTTGGTTTTTAAAGAGGTCACAGGATTCTTGAATTTGGGAATGACTGTTTTAATGTAAAGACCTAATGCTCTTTACTCTACAATATAAGATTTTAGAGTATTTCACAAACTGCAGTATTTTTATTTTTTTTAGGAATTAACAATAACAACAATTGTTTATCAAAAATATATAAATGAAATCAGAAATAACAGGTTTGATTTTTTTTTTTCAATGTTTAACAAAATATTAAATCATGAGGTGTAGTCTAAAGCTCTCCACACCTACACTGGTCATCATCCGAAGAAGGATGATGTATCTTGTTGTTTGTCAGATCCAGGAAAATTCAATTTCACCCCACGGCTCTTCCAGCTGAGCAGCACATCTGGAGATTTTGTAGCAAATGAGTTTTTCCACCCGTCCAGAGCTCCAGACCTGGTCAGCTCGCTGCCTTTCCTGCAGGAAGATCTGTACAATGCACCTCAACCTGGTGAGACTGAAACACAAACGTTTGGCGGGTGGGGATTTATATTCTTCTAGTTAAGGCTTCCATCCATCCTTGCTCCATAAGCTTCGAGTGAGGAAACAGGAGTGTTTTAGATAGACATGCCATCCACCTCATTTAAAATCTATAGCAACTGTGTGATGCTGTCATTATCAATATGGACCAAAATCTCTGAATGTTTTCAGCGTCTTGTTTAACCCACTACTAGCTGAGTATACCTAATAAAGTATCCAGTGATTGGATATAGGGAACCTTTCTAGAGGTAGAAAAAGTGGTGAAGCATATCTGTCTGATGTATGTGCATTTATGTAATTCTTTATTCATTTCCACAATTCATTACTGTTCATTTTTTGGACGATTCAGGGTTTGTGCGTCATTTGTTCATCTGCACAGTTAAGAACAGATTTGTGAGAACACACTGTTTGTGAATGAAGACCAATGTTTTTATTGACTGCTGGGGAATAAAATGAGCAGCTGAGCTGTTATGAAAACAGTTTTATTTTAATTATGTTGAATTATTTGTGGACAAAATACATGCATAAACTGTACTGTGGGAGCTCTAATGTGCAAGAGTATTCATATTCATCATCTCAGCTCAAAGGTTGTTTTTCTTTTCATTTAGTTTAATCTTGTGTCATTTGAGTAAAATATACACCTATGTACATTTCTACAACCTGAACCTTTAGAACACGTCAGTGTTTTAGAATGAGATCAGTTGTATCTGTCCAAGATTGTGCCAGAGAGAGTGAGGATATAAAAATAGCTTCATCCCATCATCTCTTTCTCACATCCTTGCAAAAACAAGATGAAGAGATGTTATTTAGGAACTGATTTTTTGCAAAATGAAAGACACACTTTCAAATCTCATTGTCTTTTTTATCCTCACACTGATGCTCGCACAGACTTAAAGGATCATTTGGGGGGGAAAAACATTTTAAAATGTAGATGCGTAACTACAAATCCAGAACATACAGTATGCAGATTACACCGCATATTTCTTACTGTATCTTATGTCTCTGGCACAGCTTTGTTCCTGGTGGATAACTTCCATGAGGTTTACCTGTGGCAGGGCTGGTGGCCTCAGGACAGCGAGAGGACTGGCTCTGCTCATATCCGCTGGGATGCAGACAGGAAGTGCGCGATGGAGACTGTGCTGCAGTACTGCAAACGTGAGGCAAACATCCAACTATTTATAATAGTTCTGAGGATTTTTTTTTCCAGAAACTTTAAAAGCAGAAAAGAAAAACATTAGGAAAAGGTTAATGTGTGATTTAATGAGAACCTTGTGCTGATTTTCTCCTGCAGAGAGGAATGAGAAGAAGCCTCAGAAGTCATACCTGATCCACGCCGGCCTGGAGCCGCTCACCTTCACCAACATGTTTCCCAGCTGGGAGCACAGAGAGGATGTGGCTGAGATTACAGAGAAAGTGAGCAAGACATATTGTTATCCTATACTTTTTCTCTTGGACTTCACTGCAATGGCTTTCCTTATTCATGTTCAAAGTAATTCATATTTAGTTTATACTCAGCCTTGCACCCCCTCAGGTCAGTTTCATGTCCGAAACAAGCTATTCTGACTCCCTTCATCCTTCTTTTAAAACATCTTTTTCCGTCCCAAATAAAAAAAAAAATAAAAAATTTAATAAAACTTCCTTTCTTCCTTTTTATATGCCCTCATCCAAAGTGGAAAATGTGATTAACATTTAGATTATGCTATATTTTTCCTTCCTCACTGATACAAAGCGGTTTCTCACAATTACTACAAAGGAGCCTGTGCATGCTCTGTTGTGGCTGCAGGAGGCGGAGGTGTGTAACCAGATCATCCTGGTGGAGGACGTGTTGGCCCGGCTCTGTCAGAACACCTTCCCTCTGGCTCAGCTGCAGGCCCGGCCGCTGCCAGAGGGAGTTGACCCACTCTGCCTGGAGCTCTACCTGTCTGACCAGGACTTTGAGGTCAGTAAAGTGAAGAAAAACTATGTTACTTTTGCTTTGAAGTTTTTGTTGGCAGCGTTTTAGTCAAAAAAAAAAATTCAGCATGTTTCTTTCCTTTTACCAGATTTTTTTTTATAACTTTTAAATCTGATTGCAATGACAGCTCAGTTGAAATCAGATTAGTCACATGACTTACCTGTGACCTAATTAAAGTAGAAGTGTAATATCTATAGTAGCAGCTTTTTGACACAGTGAGGCATTTTTTCTGAAGTGACATTTTCACTTGGTTATCTTTTATTGATGAGAAGGAAAATGTAGCTGATGACATTTTAACACTGTGGCAAACAGGAAAATGTTGCCTGACTGTACCTATAAAAAGCAAAAACTGTATCTGTTTGGTTTGTTCCCTGGAAGTTCCCTGGCCGTTTACAAGTGTGCATTTGCAATTTCACCATCAGCCTCAGACTTACATAGACAGCAGACAACTTCTTTGTCAATCTGTCCTGTCTTACAAGTTTTGAGTTTCGGTCTGTAACCTGGAGGCTAAACTGGAGGATCGTCCCCAGGATGAGAGTGGCAGTGCACAGTTCAGGTGTAAAGTCCTGAGGCCTCTGTTAGAGGACTTTCAGTGCAAAAAGCCTGAATGTGAGGCCACAGACAGACAATTGAAAGGAGCCACACCAGCAAAATCACCTGCTAATCTCTCCAGTTTTGCCTCTTTTTTGTCTTTGTCCTCTTCCATCATTTTGAGAAGCATACATTCAGATATACTTACAGAATGAAGCTTCCAGAAAGCAAAGACAAAACAGCAGCAACACTGGAAGTGCTGCAAAGATGCACAAACAGACAATTCTGAAATAGATCTCAGCCAATTTTATCTGGTGCATATTTTCTCTTTCTGTTTTTTTCATTGGCACAATCAGATCAAGGTGAAGCAAAAATAACCTCAGTGATTCACATCAGTGATTTGAGCAGTTATGTAGCAGGTACATCAACAAGTATAAATGGTGGAAAACCAGAACTGTACACAGTAACTAACCCTCAGTCATTAAAATCCATCTAACACCATCTAACTCTCACTTTACAGACCAGTTTGTAGGTGGATTCAGGTAAGAAGAGATGCTCGTGTGACTCATCCGCACTGACGGCCCGTCCTTCTCTCGAGCACGTCAGCGCTGTGTTTAAAAAAATCACTCCTGTCTCTTGAGTGTGGTGCTGGTCGAGGAGGAAAGGTTGTGCTTGGCTGCACGATTATGTCTGAAAAGATCATCCAGAAACACCATTACGCTGTTAGACAGTACTTTATAAAAGCTGCAATCACAAAGGACTTGGCACTTCAACTCCTTCACACAGGAGACAACAAATACAAAATGACACATGATCCAAAATTAGCTTCCATCTCTGCTGGGAGAAAAGATGAAAAGTTACAACTGACCACTTGAATCAGTCAGAGAATTCAGGATTTGATTGGTATATGCTGTAAGTGTGTACTTTTATACACTTCAGTTAATACCTCAGAGTTGAAGTTATAACTCTAATGTGCTTCTAAAGTCCTTCTTATTATAAATGACATAAAACATTCATAGTTTACAACTCCTTAAATATCCTACATACAGGACTTAAAAATTATTACATTATTTTCTTTTTCCTAAATGATCTTATGTAGGACGTGATTTATAGATAGGCTAAACTTTTCATGTTCATTCAGGGTGTGCCCATAATGGTAAATCCACTGTAGGCTACCTTTAACTCATATCTGCACATCTTAAAAATACAAAATTCTTAGACCAAGTGAGGTGCCATTTTTACAGCAGTGAAAACCCTAAAGATGATGATGACGATGACCTGTCAATAGCTTGACAAGGATGGTTAGTCATCGATGTTGAAGCTAGTGGCCGGAAAGAAATCTAAACTCTGCATTTAGTTTGCTTCAGACGGAGGAGAATGGGATTTCGTTTTAGAAAAAACGTGAGATTTTCATGTTATTTTAATATTAATAAACACATCTAGCAGGCGTTCTTAAACTCAGCCTGGATAGACGTATATTTTCATTGTATGTTTGGTCTCAAATTGTATATAAAGTAGTAAAAAGTATTAAAAGCCTTAAATATATATTCTCTGTACCTGTAAACACCCAGTATTGCTCAGAATCGCATCAGGCTTATTTGTCACTATTTACTAATATTGTATAGAAAAAAAACCATCAGGAAATTATGGATTTTATGTAATGTTATAATTAATAATAATTAGTTACATCCTAGTGAGTTAAGAGGTTGCTTATCTCATGATGTTTTCCTTGGTGGGAGCAGGTTTAGACTTTGAAATGATGTGTTTATGCTCTTGTGATAATTGACAGGTTTTATCTGCGCAGCTGCAGTTTATCTCTCCGACCACGCCGCACTCCTTCCACACTTTTCTCTTTGCACGCACGCACACAACTTCTACCTTTCCTCTCAGTGCAAATAAATGCTCTGTAGTGATTCACTGTTATCTGCACTGCAGTCTGACTCACTATCTGTCTGTGGAGCACAACATGGAGGCATGAAAAAACACCAACACTGGATGGAGTTGATTTGTTTCCCCACAGGGCACAAGATATCACGTCATGTTAGAGAATCAGTGAATTAGCAGATGTGATTGTACAAGAATATATTTGAAAATATTGTTTTCCTATTTATATTAAACTGAACTTTTCTGAAAATTGTGCGCTCTGAAACATCTCACTGTGAAAGTACCAAAAAATGTATAATCACTAAGCACCTACTCATCTGTTTATCCATGAAATGATCCAGTGCAAAGTGCAAAGGACAACATCCTGCAGATATGGCGCTGGAGCTTCACTCAATCAAACATGATTGATCAGGTGATTTGAGCACTTCTAAAGATGCTGATCTCCTGAATTTTTATTGCAAAGGTGAAGATAGATAGATAGCCAGCCAAAAAGGTGTTTGGTCTATCATCTGGACACAGGAAAGAGAACAAGGATACAGGAAACGGAGAAGAGTATTCCAAGGAAGAGGTTTGCAAAGAAGAAGTGGGATGTGAGGCTGAATAACAAGGAAGGAGAAAGGATTTGCATCCACAGAGACCGACGTAGGGCACATCGGACATCTGAAGAAGCTTTTATGCAAACATAAAGCTGTGGATGCTTAAAACAGCTTGATCTAATTAGGGTTGGGCAGATAGGCACAAAGGATAGAATTAGGAAGCAAAATCAGTGATCATGTGAATAAACTAACCTTCAGAGTAAAACAGGAAGTAGGAAAAAGGCATACCTACACAAGAAGACTGAAACTAAACATGATAAGAGACATTTAAATGTTTCCTGTCTTAGACTTTTATCAAATTATATTTTTTGGTGCTTTGACAGTCAGTGTTTCATCAAATGCACCTGCTAACAAAACTTAACACATTCAGAATGTGTTAGTATAAAACAAAGGCTGAATTTTTGTCACCGAACAACAATATTGATCATGTTGAACCATTATTAGTTAGAGTTAAATTGCCATCTCTCCTCTCTGAGGCTGTGCTTGGCATTCAGTGATGATCCTATCGCACTGCCTGTGTTCTCTTCTGAAACGTTTGTCTCTTTTTCTGACCCCAGAAAGCTTTGGAGGTGAAGAGAGAGGAATATGAACGTCTGCCAGGGTGGAAGCAAGTGAACTTAAAGAAGGCCAAAGGACTGTTTTAATCGTGTTTTTAATAGGAGTTGGTACGTGAAGAGGTACAAGAGAGGACAGTCGAGAGGGAGATGCGAGAAGAAGCCGCAGAGAGATGAACCTGCTTTTGATCTGATACGAGGAGAATGAGACTGGAGATGCACTCGCCTCGCTTATAGTGATGTTTTACTTCTCAACTTTGTCGTTACTTAACAAAATGAAATTCAAGCGGTATAACAAGCAGGTTAAAAAAAAAAGACACCTGGCTTTGTTGCATACATGGCTTTTATGTGTGTCATAGCACTAAAATCACCGCTTATGGACTCGTCAAAGAAAAAGACTTGGACGCTTGTTGTCAGAGTGCCATGCTGTGGTTGTGTATGTGTGCGACTGTATATAATGTTTGTGTGCAACGTTAATTTGTGTAAAACTGTGTGTAGGTGCGCCTGTGACTTTGTATCTATGTACAAACGAGTCCTGTCGTGTCAGATGTTGTAAGGAAAGTCGTCACTTCTTCTGTCCACACTGTCTGGATGCTGCCAGGCCTCATAGGTAACTCATATTGCTCAAAACTGCTGAAGTGACCCTGGTCTATTGGGCACCTGAGAGTTTCATTAGGAGAGAAACAGCAGCTTGAAGAATCTGATTGTATAGTGCCTTGCTTTTTGTGTACAGTTTATATACAGAAATTCTAGTCTGCATTTTTAAAGACTTTCTTTGTGATATAAGACATAGTGAATTAAATCACAATAATGCTCAACTCAGAAGTGGAGTCATTTGTGTCCTTGCTGCATACACTTTCATTTCATTGCATCATATCTCCAAAATACAGATGCTATCAGGAAAGAGTGAAGGGGGAAATTATAGCAACTGTTCCAAGTATTTTTACATAACTCAGTTTTTCCTTTTTCACTTTTTTTCACAATTTATTTTCTGGTGGTTGTAATGAACTACTGGACTCTGCCCTCTTCTTTTGATCTAACTTGAAGATTAAAATAAAAAAATTATTATAAAATGTTGTCCCAATTCCAAAGACGCTGTGATGCAGAGTAGAATATAAATAAGAACTGAATGCAATGATTCTATAGTTTTTTCACAGCACAGCACAAAAAACATCAAATGTTTGAACTTTGAGGGGGAAAAAATGTCAGTTTAAATTTCCTGGCAGCAACATGTCTCAGAACACTTGGGCCAGTGTAGCATCCCCACTTCTTTTGGAAACTGCTGTTAAATGTTTGGGAACAGACCCGTTGCTGTGCTTCTGGGAGAGGAATATTGTTGGGACAGTGTATTTTTTGTGTATTTTTTGTTTGATGGTGCAATAAGTCTTTTCAACCTGAAAGGTGAAAGGCCTGCAAGTGCACCTGAGCACATGCAGTGATTTTCATGACAGGATCAATCATGGAAATCAATGCATGTGCTGCTTGAGGCAGCCTCTCTGAATCTTTTGATGATATTAAGCACTGCAAATAATGAGATAAGCATAGAAAGGCCTTTTTTCAGAAACTGTAAGTTTAATGCAAGTTTATTTTGTGAAAAATCTAACTGATCCTATCAGGACAGCTGAAAAATCTTCTGCTGATAAAATAAATCGAAAAATTTTTTTTAGTTGCCCAATGTCCGAAGTCTCTGTGGATTAACTATCATTTCAAAATTATTTTTCTATTCTGAGTATCAACTTTTAATTGCAGTGGGGAGAACTTATAGATGTTTTTTCTAAGGTTTACTTTGAGATTTGTGTGTTGTGCTGAATAGTGTAAACTAAAGACAATTAAAATGTGGGGTATTATCTCAATATCCGGACATGGGTGTAAAAAATCTGTACTATCCCACACCTGGACGTTTGTTTACCCTAACGCACCTGCTTAGCCCGTGTCAGCCTTTTAGACGGTTTCAGCGCCCTCTGCCGGACATCATTTAGCATTACATTAGCTGGATTCAACAGTTTTACTACTGCAGTCACTCGGTAACATTGGTGCTTATTTACCAAAATATATTCCAGCAGAGAGCTGAACAGAACAGAGTCTGCGCAGACTTCGTCATGACGCGCATTGATCGGGAAGGGGTCTGGAGTCTGTGAGAGCGAACAACTTGCTTTAGATTAACCGGATTTAGTAAAACAGTAATTGAATCCATCCGCCTCGGTAAGTTTTGTTTTTAAGACAGAGAAGAAAATCTGAAGACATGCAGGCCACTCCCAGTTATGCGTCTGTGCTCAGATGTTTTGAAAGTGTATACAAAATACGCTTCTTCTTTTGCACAGCGAAAACCTTCGTCAGAGCTGGCGTGGAGATCTCTGCAGAAGTTTAGCACTATTTAAAGTATAGTTTATTTTCTGGAAGATTTACCCAGATTCTGCAGTATAGTTTCAGACTTAAACTAATTAAAAGTGCGATTTTTTTTTAAAGGGAGCAAGTTTCGACTTTACTGTTTTCCTGCAGAGGTTTGTTTTAGCTTTACTGCGTTTGCGTTACACCGCGCTTAAATTTTTTTGCGCTTCTACCCTAAATTTTTTTGGTAGTCTTTCTCCTTCGGTGAATTTTGACCTTTACTACAAGCATAATTTCACTAGACTGTAAATTTACTTTGACTATCACCTTGCTGAAGAAAGTCGACTATGATGGCGTTATATGGGAAATTGCGCTTCCCTCTTTTTGTTTCTTGTTTGTTTCAGTATTAAAATGCACGATACAATCTAATAGTGATCGATAATAGTGTTTTAAAAATATCAAAAATACATTTATGGAAGGTTGTTTCTTTTCTGTTTAACAATAATCACCAACGAAAAAGACGCACTACCACAAAACCTAGGGTAGAAGCGCAAAAATATTTAAACGACCTTTAGCCTAAAAAAACTTGGATCTGTCCGCCTGTGTGATTTATTTGAGAGGAGATTGGTTGTTGCATGGACATGATCCAAGGGCATGTCGGAGCACTGGGCGTAGGTTCAACACCTGTTTAACTGATTGTTAATACAAACATCTATTTAGCCATCCAGTGGCCTGCTGAGTTTAAATTGAGCATCAGAATGTAGAAGAGATTTTAATTTGCATTTGCAAAGAGGTCAAAGAACAATGCAGAGCGCAACAACCGTCTGCATGGCTTTTAACAGAAAATAATAATAGCAAACACAGAATCATTTATAGAAACAAGGTATATACCCGCCATGATTACAGAATACAATCAGACAAAGCAATCTGTACAGTCGAGTATATCTTGTAATAGAGGATTCTATAAAGACGTGATGCTATGGAGCCTTCCATTCAGCCATATCAAATTAAAACAGACAGAATCTTCCACCACAACATATTAAGGATATCCGCACTCTTTGACATCATCAGGATCCAAGAACAAACTGCCATCAGTGAGAAAACGATGCTTTAGAACAGCCACTCCCAAAGTCGAGAGTGCTGCAGCCCATTTAAAAAACAGAAAACCTAGCGGGGCCCACCCAATCTGAAATCCTCCCTCTAATTAAAATACAAAAGAAATTTACATGTTTCCTTGAAAACAAAACAAAACAAACAAACACAAACAACTCAGGCTGTTGGCTATAATTTGCTAATGTTACCCAATCATATGCATAATGTTAAGGCCAGTGTGTGACCCCGCCTGCCACAGGGATACAAATTTAAATACATGAGCAGAAAATTAAGGTCACAGTAATGAATAATATCACAAACTAACCACCTCGTACTACCAGTTCGAGTTCACTTTTTATATAAGTAAATTAACTTGTATGAACATGTAACTACACATACTTCCGAGTAATTCCAAACCGAATTTCTGTTAATACTGTGGTCCACCCGCAGTACCTTTACAGCCCACCAGAGGGCCCCAGCCCACACTTTGGGAATCCCTGCTTTAGAAAATTACTTTGGACGCTAGAATGTAGGGGAAAAAATGACCTTTCACATCCTGTAACTATGTGAAAGGTCATCAAAATGCACCTGTGAGAGTTTTCTCCAGTGACTGATCAGAGCAGGAAAAATACCCGGTGTATTATTGCTTGTTTCTTTTTCTCTGCATCATTGGCATTAAATTTATGAAGTTTTACTACTGAAAATTTTGATATATCCCAGTAGACAGCTGAAGTAAAATTAAATAGGTTGCTGTTTGTAACAAAGCTGAAATGTAGTTTTCAGCCTTTAAAATTTCATGTAGTTAAAAAGTTGTGAGGTTTAAAAAACGCTGGGACATTAAAAAGTGCCACATTTTGACCTAACACTGTATACTTTCTGGTCTGTAACTCCAGTAATCTACATAGTATGTAGCATTGCGTCCTCAAATATACTGAAGTTAAAAAAAAAAGATCTGATTCTGATGGTGTCGAGTGGGAAGCATTCCAAGAATGTTTCTTTTTTATTTTCCTTGCAATGACCCATTTGTCCAAATATTGAACATTCATGGAGTTCAGTCTTTGATCTTTCAGAAAAGATGTCCTCCCAAGTCAGGCTGAGGCTGCTGCCGAGCACCAGGTGTCTGTTTGATGAGCCCGTTCAGCTGAAAGTGGCCGGGCTGCGGTCAAGGCAGGTGGTCACAATCCGAGCCACATCGACCGACGAGAGAGAAGTGGTGTTCGGCTCTTCAGCCACTTACAGGGCAGATGATGGCGGAGAGGTCGACCTGAACCGAGACCCCTCACTCAACGGGAGCTACGTTGGAGTGCAGCCCATGGGTCTGCTGCAGTCACTGAAGGCAGACACTTTGCACAAGTACTTCTTCAAAAACAAAGCTCTGAACCCTCACGTGGTGAAGTTTTCTGTGCATGAGCAGGAGGCGGATGGCAGGATACTGGCAGAAGAGACAAACGAGAGGTTTTTGATGGGAGACGGGGTCAGTCGGGACCCAGTCAAAGAGGGGAACATACGAGGAGTCTTGTTTACACCCCCAGGTACTGTATGTGGTTTTCCACTTAGAAGTATTCACTATCATTACAGCGGGCCCCCCTTTTTTTTTTTAAACAGGTGGCGAAGGTATATTTTCTGCAAAGGGTACATCACTTTTCTTGATTCACTTTCAATTCAGTTTTATTTATATAGCGCCAAATCACAACAACAGTCACCTCAAAGTATTTATATTGTAAGGCAGACCCTACAATAATACATACAGAGAATAACCCAACAATCAAATGACCCCCTATGAACAAGAACTTTGGCGACAGTGGGAAGGAAAAACTGCCTTTTAACAGGAAGGAACCTCCAGCAGAACCAGGCTCAGGGAGGGGCGGGGCCACCTGGGGTGAGAGAAGGAAGACAGGATAGAAGACATGTTGTGGAAGAGAGACAGAGATTAATAACAGATGTCTTGAAAGATGTCTCAGTTCCTAAAATGCATCTGGAGGACAGAGGAGGGGGTGGCTTGTCATATTAGCTGTAATCATATTTGCACAGCTGTGTCCTTTGTAGAAGTACTTATTGTACTACTTTGTGAAGTTATTTAAAAGTATCCTTAAATATAAAAAAATAATGTCTTGAACACCTCTGAGATCATAAAATACAGCACTAATTGGGCTGTAATGAAACTATATGATGAAACTTACACCAAAATCATGATACATGAGTGAAAAACATTTTAATTCATATTTAAACTGGAAAACATAGATGAAGTGTTGAATATGGATCTTTTATTGTAGGGCTTTAGGTTAAAGTTGCACATTATGCATGATTATAACCTACTTACATGAAACTTTTGTTGTCTGTGTTCTAGGAGAAGGTCCGTTCCCTGCTGTGCTGGATCTGGGCACCTTCATGTCTGAGAAAAGAGCCTGTTTGCTGGCCAACAAAGGGTTTCTGGTCCTCACGATTGCAGTGTTCAGTGACAGACAAAATATGAAAGAGATACATCTGGACCCCTTTAAAGAAGCCGTGGATTTCTTACGCCACCACCCCAAGGTGGGCCCAGTGGGTGACATTTAAGCCAGCAGCGTAACATTACAAGAACCCATGTAACTGTGTGTTCAGACCGAATGTGAAGCAAAATTTTTTTTGGGGGGGGGATGATTGCATGCATAGTCTGTGAAATGCAGTGAACTGGTTAAAAATCAGTCAGGTTTGAAGAATTGCTTGGCAAAAAGTGAGATACTGCTTTAGGGAGTTCTAGTTATGTGTAGTTACGAGTTATGTGCCAGAACACCCATTTTTTCTTTAAACTGTTGCAGTTTAAATACCCAGCAGGTCACAACTTTTAATACTTTGGAATTGCCAGTTTCTGAGCTCTGTGTGTGTTTATCACCTTTAATCTGTGTGTTATTTCACAGGCGGGCAGTAAAGGAGTCGGCATAATATCAAGATCAAAGGGAACAGATATCGCGCTCTCTCTTGCTGCATTCGTGCCCGGTGTGGAGGCCTTAGTTTGGATCAATGGCACCAGTGCCAGTGTGGGCACTCCCCTCTACTACAAGAAACAGCAGATCCTCTCACCCTTAATGTTTGACTTCAGCAAGGTGATTACCACCAAGTCTGGAGCAAACCTTATCAAGTATGCTACTGAAGATCCCCTGGAAGAGAAGAACAAAGGAAGCCTCGTACCCATTGAACGAGCCAAGAGCCAGTTCCTCTTTGTGGCTGCAGAGGATGACCTCAACTGGGACAGCAAGGCCTACATGGACGAGATGGTGGAGAGACTGAAGCGTCATGGGAAGGAGAACTTTGAGACTGTTTTTTATCCTGGAGCTGGACATTTGCTGGAGCCACCCTATGGACCCTTCTGTTCCTCTGCTTTACATGGGATGCTTAGCTTCTCAGTGGTGTGGGGAGGGGAGCCCAGGGCCCACGCAGCAGCAGAGATTCACCTGTGGAAGAAGATCCAGGAGTTCTTTAGAACTCACCTGAGTTGTGATGCTACACAGGCTAAAGCCAATTTATAAACAGGATTTGAAAGATAGAACAAAAAACAACAACTATTGAATATATTATTTTATTTGCTTGTGAATATTTTCCGTTCTGTCTTTGAATGCATTTCATGTTAGATTTTAATATCAGAATACTTTAATAATTCCTCAGGGAATTGTGTGGGTTACAGTTACTCCAGGACAACAGTAAATGTCCTGTATTTGTATAGCGCTTTTCTAGTCCCTAAGGACCCCAAAGCGCTTTATACATCCAGTCATTCGCCCATTCACACACACATTCACACACTGGTGATGGCAAGCTACATTGTAGCCACAGCCACCCTGGGGTGCACTGACAGAGGCAGTAACTTCTTCCTCACCTCATCAAGCTCTTCTGACTGCTGCTGAGCTCCAAAGCTTATTACCTGCTTGGAATTTGTGTTGACTGAATACATAAATTCATAAATCAAGTTTAATACAATGGCAGCAAAGATTAAAAGAAAGATTTGTGTTCAGCCTGTGAGTGACCATCCTACAGCTATCTGGGTGAGGTCACTACCAGAAAACAGCAAGGAAGGAGACCAAAGACGCCACCTGGGAGATATCGCTACAGAATACATGTTACAATACAAATGCGAAGACACACAGGAAAAAAAGATTAAACCATACAAGACCAACTCCAAGTTAAAGAACTGCATTATTATAGCTCATTTCTAAAGTATATTTCACTACCACAGTAGTACAAGGATGAAAATGGCACCACAGAAAACTAGCACATTACTCATCAACGCTGCTCTTTCTTATGATAAATAACAATGTATTTTAAAATAATGATGTATTGAAAAACAAGACAAATTAAGTGTAAAAACCTTTGATTTGTAGTTGTGAAAGTATTTGCACCACTATCAACTACAGCAGACTCCAAATGCGATTTTGTCATCCTTTAATAGGTAGAAAATGGAGAAATTAAAGTAGAAATGACTAAGTCCTACGTTTGTGAGTGTTAAACAAATATATTCCTGCTTCAGCATGTAACTGTAATGACAGATTAACTGCTAACAGACATTATCTGTTTATTAAACTCAAGAATTAAACATAATTGAATTTATGACTGTTTTATAGGTTCACCTAATTTGTTTACCAATCTAATGTCAGTCGTCTCAACTTTGTATTGTCTTTGGTTGCTAGACTAACAAGCCAATCCAAATCACTCTTTTCTGCTTTGGGGCGGGACAAGTGGTAAAGGTTCAGGTGAACCTGTGGGACCTGACACAGAAGCTAAGTCCTAAGAATTAGTGATGGGAATTCCGGCTCTTTTTAGAGAACCGGCTCTTTCAGCTCGGCTCACTAAAAAGAGACGGCTCTTTTGGCTCCCAGACGGCTTTTCAGGTTGTTTTGTTGCTTTAATTAATTTATTATTAACAACAATATAAAATTATGCACAAAAGGAATTACTAATGTAAAAAAAAAAAAAAAAAAAAAAGTGGTTTTATTTATGTATGTTTATATATAAATATATACAGTGGCCCCTAGGGATAAAGCCCGTACAAACTCCAAAAAGCACGTACAAATTCTAAAGGACGTAGAAACTCCAAAACACATTTCTAGCGTTAACTGAACTTCCAAAACAGAGCTACCTAGATCACATAAATTACACAATTGAAAGCATGTGTATTGTTTGTGTATTTATACACAGGCACTCATATATATTCAAATAATTTAAAGAAAATGTTCATTTATCGATAAAACAGGCGGCGCGAGAACACATCCGGGACTTTTTCGCGTTCTCGGCTTGATGCATACTTTGAATTGGAACAGTACTTGGTCTCCGACTGATGACGTATCACGAGTACACGAGAACGCAAGTACAAACAAGAGAAAGGGCCTATGCTTCAGGTTTAATATGGACAAGTAAATGTGTGTGTGTATGTGGGGGCCCACTAGTACAAATGTGGTTTAAGTTGACAATAACGGTTTTAGTTGCACCCTGGGGCATTTCAAAGGTGAAAGCCATTCCACTTTAAAGGTATAAGGTTTTATGACTGAAACCAGAGTTAGGACTTAGGAGGCCTGGTGTTTTATTTTGAAAATCTTAATTTATATACCATGCAGTAATTGTTACATTGGGTTTTATTTTTGTTCATTTCATAAGAAAGTAACTCTTTTCAGTTCATTTTTTCCTTTCCCAAATAAATACCTGGTGAAGGATGAATTTTGTGTAAGATACAGTTGTGGTGCTCTTTATTAATCTAATTAGAAGGGATTGGTAGTCATATACAGCAGTACAATGAACCCAGCCCAATCTCACGCTAGCTTTTACCATAGCTTTGTGGGACTCGGCAATTGTTTGCATCGTCTGTCACACCAACCCTCTGCATGTCCTCCTTCACTACATCCGCGAACCTCCTCTGTGGCGTTTCTTCTTTGTAACATAAATCTGTAACATATTGTTAAATAGTCTAGTCCAGGGGTCGGCAACCAGCTGTGGCACGGGAAAGGTTAACTGTTGGCATGACCATAGCTGGACTGGCCATCAGGTATACCGGGTATTTGCCCGGGCTGATGATTTTTTTTTCTTGGAACGGCATAAACAATGAAAGGTGGTGGATTGGCCAGATGCTGGCCGATGTGTAAAAATAAGTCAGTTGTTTGGTGGCTTCCACGGAGGCCAGTGGGTGGATGAGGGAGTATAAGGGAGGCAGGAGGCGGAGAGACCCGAGGCGGCCGCTGTCCGAGTGTCAGGTGAACTGAACTTCAGGTAAGAAGTTATGACCTGCAGTCCTGCTGGGTCAGATATAAACCAAGTTTAGGTGTAGTTTATTTTCGTTGTGCTGACTTTTTATATTTTACAGTCAGCTACAATAAGTCATACTGCTACTAGCTAGCATGACAGAGTTTCTATACAGCTGGGTGGGTGCTATGATGTTACTGATAGTGAACTTTATGTCACGACTGGGGCAGCAGTTGTGTGATGAATAAATGAGGACCCAAGATGCAGACGGTGATGGAGATGCGAGTGGAGGTTTATTTACAGTGAAAATTACAGAAGTGAGGGCAGGACTGAACATAAACCTAAACTGGGTGAAACTAACAAACAAGCCTGGAACATAAGGTCAGCGGGAGAAACTCAGAGATGGCAGATGAGGACGGCAGAACAGGGAGACATAGAGAAACATAGGGAATGAACACAGACGACGCGACGAGGAGCACAGGCAGACACGCAGTATAAATACACACACCAGGTGTAGAACCCCACCCGTGATACTGAGTCTAAATCCACTTACCTCAGTTTGGACCCCCTAGGCGGGGTGTTAGGTTTGTTACAGCCTAGATACCACAAAAGGTTCTGGTATAGACAGGAATCAGGGAAACTATCAGTAAACCTTTGCCTGCAAGTTAGACTTAACCAGTAGTAAAAGAATCAACCCCAGACAACTCTTTAACACAAACCAAACGTTTACTGAATGTATGGGCTGGAAAAAAGTAATGTACAACACACCCTTTTCTTAACTCAACTCAAATGATATCCAGCTCCATAAACAAATGAAACATGCTGTGTAAATGAAATATTTCCCTTTGAAATTATGTTAAACAACACAAATTATGTTATCACCTCTTGGTAAGTGACTCACTAATATACACTCAAAAAATATGCTATATAAATCCACTAAATACACAATATTCACACATGGGCCCCACACACACTCCCATTCACACTTGTTGCAGGCCTGTTTGCTGCTCACGGCGGACGATGGAGAAAAATCCTCTTCTCCCCAGTAAGAGCACGAAAGTCCAACTTACAGTTCAGTTGCTCGGTAGGTT